>NC_090241.1:31078140-31378140 GCF_024489055.1 Chanodichthys erythropterus
CTGAGAACATTCCTTGTTAGCTGCGACGACAACCTGCCCATAACAACTACCCCCTGTCTTCCCGTTTACCGTCTTCACTTAGTGTGTTTTCATTCATTTTAGCACATCCACCTGGTTTTTACATTCATGCAGAGCTAGCATGGATAATGAAGCAGCGATGGGGATTTTTCCTCCATCGAATCCTAATCTTTGGGTTTGTAATTAAAAGTACTAAAGCAGTCTCAAAACAGCATGCTTGAATTACCAATTCAGAGCCACTGCAGAGCATTGAATCTGCAAATATAGCAGCTACAGCACACATTGAGATGGATGTCACACTCGACGTAATGTGTCCAAAGCTCAGTTGCATAGCCAATTGAGAAAGCTGTGATGGCTCATAGGAGCCGCGGCTTATCTCACTCTGTGTGTGTGCAAGAACAATGACAAAGCCTCTACAAAATAACAACAAATAGTTAAGTGACAACACAGAGAAGAAGATGTTGGTCCTAATGATGGCTGTTATATAAATTAATGGGTTATATAAATGAAAGGATTCTGAAACAAACATATTCAGCAGCACAACTGTTATCGACACTGATAATAATAACTAAATGTTTCTTGAGCAGCAAATCAACATATTAGAATGATTTCTGAAGGATCATGTGACACTGACGACTGGAGTAATGATGCTGAACATGATACTCCATTACTCCAACTATTTAATATATTTAATAATTATTATATTTTGAAGACATCAGAAACAAAATTAATATGGCTGGCAATAGATTAACCTAATCATTATTACTCTAATGTTTAATTTGCCATTAAAGTGATAAAAAGACCTCATGATAATGTTTCCAAAATTATTTTTTTTCTCACCCACTATTGTAATTTTATGTTAGATGTATAAACTATATTTATTGCTGTCTATAGAAAATCATTGTGATTAATCTCAAGGTTGTGTACTTTAGACATAGTCTAACAAAATTAAATAGTAACAGTATCAAATCCAGCAAAAACACTGTGTTAACTTAAAAGTTCTTCTCATATTTTCCACAGTCTACTATAGCATGCCCTCGTGGCCCCTTTGGCAAGTATGTAAACCCCTGTGTTAGGCTTATAGGCAATATTTCATACTTGTTGAGCTTCGACAGTAATTACATTCCGCCTCACAAAATCTGTAAATGACCAGGCCCAAATGGAATTTGCATTTTCTGTGTGGATTTTAGGGCAAATCTGTGGAAACATTAATCCTAACCTAACCCTGATTTAAATAAATGTAACTGCAAATCCATTTAATGAATTTCACAGGATTAAACATTCAATTTAAACCTCTAGCAATAAACACCAACTATGGCTAGAAAAACTGATTGTAATAGTGCTTCTTTCACTTTATTTCAATTCATTATGAAATTAAAGGTGATTTTTAAACATTAAAATGTTTTCTTCCATGCCATCTTAAAGGTGCCCTAGAACTTTTTTTTAAAAGATGTAATATAATCTAAGGTGATCCCTGAATGTGTCTGTGAAGTTTCAGCTCAAAATACCCCATAGAATTTTTTTAACTGCCTATTTTGGGGCATCATTATAAATGAGCCGATTCAGGGTGTGTGGCCCTTTAAATCTGGTGATCCACGCCCCAAGAGCTCGCGCTTGCCTTAAACAACATAAAAAAAGTTCACACAGCTAATATAACCCTCAAAATGGATCTTTACAAAGTGTTCGTCATGCAGCATGTCTAATCGCGTAAGTACAGTGTTTATTTTGATGTTTACATTGATTCTGAATGAGTTTGAGGCTGTGCTCTGTGGCTAACGGCTAATGCTACACTGTTGGAGAGATTTATAAAGAATGAAGTTGTGTTTATGAATTATACAGACTGCAAGTGTTTAAAAATGAAAATAGCATTTGCTATTGTTCTTGCTTGCTTACCTAGTCTGTTGATTCAGCTGTGCACAGATCCAGACGTTCTGCCCTTGTCTAATGCCTTTCATAATGTTGGGAACATGGGCTGGCATATGCAAATATTGGGGGCGTACACCCCGACTGTTACGTAACAGTCGGTGTTATGTTGAGATTCGCCTGTTCTTCGGAGGTCTTTTAAACAAATGAGATTTACATAAGGAGGAAGCAATGGAGTTTGAGACTCACTGTATGTCATTTCCACGTACTGAACTCTTGTTATTTAACTATGCCGAGGTAAATTCAATTTTTGAATCTAGGGCACCTTTAATATGCTGAGACAGCTACAGTGTAAGTAAACCATTCACAGTGCTGGGTAGTAACTGATTACATGTAATCTGGATTACGTAATCAGATTCCAAATATTAAGCACTTAAAATACTTGTAATCAGACTACAGTTACTTTTTTATTGATTACAATTTATAGTAAAATGGTAGTAAATCATTCATAATTTGTTGATTCTCCCTAATTCCTTTTCATAATTTAAATTTTTCATTCTAAAAAAAGCATATCGCTTATATACTTTCAGAAAGTGTTGTGAAATTGCAAACACATTTTGTATTATAATTTTTACTAGTTTTTCTTTCAAACACATTTTTAGTATTTTAAAATAATTTATTTTAATTTTTTATGATTTATTTAAGTTTTAGCTTTTCATTTAACTAACAACCCCCCCAGTCTGGGAAACTGTAACGTAATGTAATATTTAACGCACTTCATGTTGTTGATAAAGAATGGAATACATTTTCTTTCTCTTTGTATTTTTATATCAATATGGTACAATATCATCCCATTTAAATTCAATGTGACAAACAAGTTAGGTCAAAAGTAATCTAAAAGTAATCCGATTATATTACATTAAATGTGTAATGTGACAGATTACGTTACTAACCACAATTTTTATCATGTAATTTGGAATCAGTAACATACTACAATTTGCAAGTAATCTACACAGCACTGACCATTCATAGGTTAAATCCCCTGAAATGTATGACGCCATCTCATCATACATAGCCAGTGTTGGGGGTAACGCATTACAAGTAACTCAAATTACGTAATCAGATTACTTTTTTCAAGTAACTTGTAAAGTAACGGATTACTTTTATATTAACAAAATATCTGAGTTACTTTTTCAAATAAGTAACACAAGTTACTTTGTTTTCCCATTTATTGACTGACAGCTCTCCCATGTAGAGAGAAATTGGAAGTAAGTGCAGAGGCATTGTGTTCACAGTGTAAGCATAATGGTTATTCATTTGACTTTTGGAGTGAAAGGGCCTTTACATTTGCCAAAAATAGAACATTTTTGTTGTTATATATAAAAAATAAAAACAGAAACAGCCCAGCCCAGCCCAGATTAGAAAAGGTAATGCAAAAGTAACACAACATATAGAAGTAACTAAGTAACGCAATTAGTTACTTTTTTAGGGAGTAACACAATATTGTAATGCATTACTTTTAAAAGCAACTTTCCCCAACATTGTACATAGCAACAAACTCATCCAATGATGTGAGTTTGGGGGCGGGACGTTCTTTGTGTGCGACCACTAGCAAACAGGTGGAATGATCTGGAAACCTATTTGTCATTGTTTTGCAAATCCGTTTGGAGACTCTAGTGTTGCAGAAGTTACTTCACCTTTAAATAGTTTTTAGAGGGAAAATCCAGTAAACTGAATTTAGTTGTTCATCACATAAGCAGCTAGTTGGGAATCATTACTCTAAAAATCACATAACCTTGATTATGCAACAGCGTAACCTTGCGGATATTTTGCAAGTGATTATTCCCTGCGCCGACGTGCTCTTTCTTGAATGCAGCTCCATGTGTGATTGGATTTAGCAGAGAGCAGGGCGGCTTTGTGAGCGCAGAGAATGTGAGTGGGCATCCTGGAAGCTTCTGTGCCACCACATAATGCTTGACTGATGTGAGGAGTGAGAGACAAAGAGAGAGAAAAAGAACGAGATACTGAAAGAAACAGAAGGAGGGAAGGAGAGGGAAGGGATAAAGGGACAGAGAAAGAAAGGGGGACACAAAAACGACAGTGCATGAGAGAGGGATGAGGAAGACAGGCGACAGAGGCCGCATGTTTTATAGATGCCATTTAAAAGAGCGTGCTGGAGTGGAGGCAGACTGCAATGAACTGTGACCGCGACAAAACACCAAGACAATAAACAAACAAATTGGTTGCCTTGGAGTCGTCAGTGTGCCATCCCGCCTCCCACCGGAGCGAGAACATCCCCACATCCTGCACGGTGTGTTCCTTTGAGATTAAAACAGGAAATGCATCTCTCTCAGTCTCATTCTTTCTCTCTGGCCACCGGGTCTCGATTGCTCTCATTTTTTCTTCTCTATCTCTCTCTGCCTCCTTATGTCCCCAAAGGAAAGTGTTATTGCTCAACGGTTGCTTTTTCATAGCTCATGAGATCTCAGTTATGTTTCATTCAAGTATCAACTTTTTTTTTCTTAAAAGAGATGAAAAAAAGTGAGACAATTGCTGATAAAATCTAAAGTTTGGATTGGCAAGATTTTTTAAGTCTCTTATGCTCACCATGGCTGCATTTATTTGACCAAAAATACATTAAAAAAGTGATATTGTAAAATATTTAATCCCCCTCCCCCATGTTAATATATTTTAAAAGGTCACATGGTCCTTCAGAAATCATTCTAATATGCTAATTTGGTGCTCAAGAAATATTTCTTATTATTATCAATGTTGAAAACAGTTGTGCTGTTTAATATTTTGAGGAAACTTTAATATTTTTTTCAGGATTCTTTAAATAATAGAAAGTTAAAAATAATAGCATTTATTTTAAATAAATACGCAAATGAATTTGAAACATTGCAAATGCCTTTATTGATTGATACAATGCATCTTTGCTGAATATGTGTATATATATATATATATATATATATATATATATATATATATATATATATATATATATATATATATATATATATTAAGTGAGATTACTGGAGTAATTTCAGAAAAGTAGGCTAGGGTAGTAGGTAAAGCAGGTCTTGCTCTCCATTTAATATAATTTAAACAATTTAGATATAAAAAGAGCTCAGATTTTACTGTTCAAATTGATCTGTGACATTAATCAGATTATTTTTGTTGATTTTGATGAGAAATATTTGAGAATACATTGAAAATTTTATTTGTTTGCAAAAATCGGAGCAATTTTACAATTTTTTTTATGGCAGCGACTATTTACACTAAGTGAAAATAGCATATTTTCTTAGTGATAGATGCTATTTACACTAGGTGAAAATAGCGACAGATTCTATTTACACCATGTAAAAGTATCAGTTCTTTGCAATAAAAGTAAATAGTAATTTGCTATCTATAGTTTATATTGGCAGATACTATTTGCACCTCAATATTTTTGTACATTAACAGGATGTAATAATATCATAGAGTGTAAATGATCTAATTTATTCAAATATGATCATTTACCCTTATTGGGAGAATAAAAACTCTCCCTACACCTTCCTCTAACCCTATCCAATAAATAAACAATAAATAATTAACACTTTTAATATTATTAAACACTTGTTCGCAGTTTATTTCCACTTTTAGAACATTATTTTCATTTTTATTGAAAATAAATGCGAGCTCTGCAAAAGGTGGATTCAAGCCCGTTTCGATTGCGTTAAAAGCCAGGTTTGTGAGGCTTACTTGCTACTGCTGCGCCACTGAAGACATTGAATTCCGTGTGTCT
Organism: Chanodichthys erythropterus; assembly: GCF_024489055.1. Lineage (NCBI taxonomy): Eukaryota > Metazoa > Chordata > Actinopteri > Cypriniformes > Xenocyprididae > Chanodichthys > Chanodichthys erythropterus. Next base: position 31,083,806 of record NC_090241.1, read on the forward strand.
TTTTTAAAACTTGAGTGGCCCAACCAGACATTAGTGGGTGGAGCTAGTGTAAATAGCATTTGCCAAAAAGGGACGCCATTTGCATTTATTTTTGCTCTCATTTTTCCCTGAAACTCTAAAAGAGACACGTGAGATTACTGGAGTCTTATTCTCAGGGGATAAATATCCATTTAATCTCGAAAAGAGATCTCATTTGTAATTGTACTTTTATTATGTATCTACATATTTATTTCTTAACCTCTTTTTTTATTCCTACTTGCAAACACACCAAAAGTAATTGTGTATATATGCTACGGTAGTTATGTTTTAATGCAATAACATCTGAGTTTGAGTGTTTTTCTTATAGTCCGTGAGCCGGTCGCTGTATGTCCACTGGTTGCCCTGGGCTCCATCAGGCTGAGTTTATGTGGCAGTCTTGTTGTGAGGTGCTGTGTAAACACAGTGAAATTGCTCAGGGCCAGATTTCTCTCTCCGCACTCTCTTTTCGATCCCACCGGACTTATTTTCAATATGCCACTCTCAAAGCAAACCATATTACCATAAGCTCTCTCAATATAGCAGGGCTGTGCAGAAAAATATCGTCCCAGGCTGAAATTTTGATGATCAGCTTAGCGTGACTTTTTCAATTTTCCCATGCCTACCTGATCTTAGATCGAGCGCTCATTAGTTTACTTTCATTTACATGTTTGGAAAGCACGGACAGACAAATTGAGATGCGCTTGGAATTTAGTTGGTACAGCCACATTTCTTCAGTCACTGGGTCTAACAGAAGTTTGACTTCCTGGCTTATTATTATTCTCAAAGCTAGTGTGAGAACTGGTTTTGTTAATTAAAGGAGTGGTTGATTATGATTTTACTTTATTAACTTTAGTTAGTGTGTAATGTTGCTGTTTGATGATTTTCAGTGAGTCTGCATGAGGAAATCAGCGCTGCTAACACTATGTGCTGACACAAGCTCTTTAAACCCCGCCTTCTTCTTAGGAGCAGCAGCTCATTTGCATTTAAAGGGACACACAAAAACTAAGCATTTTTGCTCACCCTCAAAAGTGACAAATTTAACATGCTATAAAATTATCTGTGGGGTATTTTACACAAAAAAACACATACTGGTATAAAAAAGAATACTGGGGGTAAAATCCGTGTTTTTGGCAGGGTTCCCTGGTAAAATTCACATTCAAGGAGCTAAATATGTTATTTGGGGTCGCTTCAACCCTTGGACATGATAACAACCCGCGGCAACTGTAAGCAGCCCAATTCCACGGGAAAACTGCGGACTTGACAACACTGGCTAGCACACCAAAATGGAAAACCCACGTGACATGGCACGGGAACAAAAGCGACTTCAGCAGGTGTTAACACAGTAAACAAATCAAGTGTTTGCTAGCAACAGCTACGCTAAAAACAAAAGAGACAAAAAACGAATACACTTAAAGGCTGCTGCCGACTTCTGCTGCTTGACTGTTTCTCTTGTAATACTTTGTAATACTATACTATTGCCTTCATTTAAAATTACTCACCATGATTTTTGTTATACTTTCCACCTCTGTTGTCAAATTTTTGCCTGAGGATTTAAGCATAGCAACCATTAGGATCAGTCCCTGACAAGAACATTTGGGTTGTATGAGGATTGTGTCCTTAAAATACCTGTAGAAATTCCTACAAATATTCAGTTTACAGACAACTGATTTACTGCTTCATTCATTGTATGCAATTAAACAGTTCATATTTGTACTGATTATCTCATTTGTTTACAGTGAGCACCACATATAATTAAGACATGAGGTGTTTGCAAATGGAGACCATACGCTGTAGACTTGTGCTCCACCATTACAAGTCAGGGATGTACCGCCCACGTTCCTGACAGCATAATTGTGGCAGCGCTGGAACCGGCCTCAGAGGCTGCCATCTAAGCTGGAGTCGTCCCACTTGCCCTCCCCTTCTGTGGGTTCCTGCTCCTGCTGCACACCCATGCCACGCTTGTTGTAGCGTGTCGGCGTTTGGCAGCCCTTATTCCTTCTTCTTTCTGTTTCCCCAAATCTCCATTATCTCCAATGCCGCAGAACGTCCTGAGGCCTTTACTGTCAGTTCTCAACACAGCTCTGAACGTTCGGTTTGGCTTTGCGTTTTTAGATAAAGCGGGTGTTGCTCTTGCGCTCTCTGACGGAACAGATGAAGATGTAATTGGGTGTTTCTTCAACTATGGGCACTTTTGCCCTGTGGAAAATTAATTCTCAAAACACTCTTCAGGCTCTCCACTAAGTTTGCACACAGTGTCTAACAGTGTATACACATGAATCACAAGGGAATTCTGTCATTTTTGCCATTTCTTTTGAATGTCATATAAAAATCACATTATACATCAATTAATTAAATACATAAATTCTGTAAACGACGGCAGTGGAAAAGATATTTTAAACATTTTTGGGGGAAAATATGGTCTTGCTAAGGCTAACTTACTAACTAGCATTTTATGTATCTAAATGCACAGAATTATCCTAAATCTATCTATCTATCTATCTATCTATCTATCTATCTATCTATCTGTCTATCTATCTATCTATCTATCTATCTATCTATCTATCTATCTATCTATCTATCTATCTATCTATCTATCTATCTATCTATCTATCTATCTATCCATCCATCCATCCATCCATCCATCCATCCATCCATCAAATAATCTATCTATCTATCTATCTATCTATCTATCTATCTATCTATCTATCTATCTATCTATCTATCTATCTATCTATCTATCTATCTATCTATCTATCTATCTATCTATCTATCTATCTATCTATCTATCTATTTATTTTCCATCCATCCATCCATCCATCCATCCATCCATCCATCCATCCATCCATCCATCCATCCATCCATCCATCCATCCATCCAAAAAAAAAAACCTTTATTAATTGATGGAAATGATAATGATGGAAAGTTTCAAAAAGAAAAAAATCTATACAATGAAATCGGCCTATAGTTGAAGAGACTGCGTTTCCTTCTTTTTCCTTTTTCTTCACCCTGCACTTTTTACATCATCTTTCATTCTCTTTCTCTCATTCTCTCTCTCTCTCTCTCTCTCTCAAGCAGCATTTGTGCATCCCAGCAACCTCTGCCAGGTCCGCCCCACGCCTGTAATCATTAGGCTGCAATTTGGGGCTGAAAATCGCAATTATAGGCTACGGCAATCGGTTGTTATTTTTCTCTGATGCTTGTTATTTCTTTGTCGGGGCAGAAACGACCCCTCTCTGATTGTAATTAGGGGAATACGAGACAATAAAGCACACAATTATGTGAAAGGTTTCCGCACGTTTTGCGCTTGTCAGGCAGGGCTGGGGGCGGGAGTCCCCGGGTGTAAACTGCAGCAGTGAAGAGATGACAGATTGAAATGGGCGCCCCTGGCAGTTTTTGACCCTCTCATGTCTAATAAATAAGCTTGCAGAGCAGAGATCGAAAGATCGACAGAGGAAAGATTTCGCTCTCTTTTTCTCTCCTTTTTCCACCACCTGCTAGGGCACTTTCTTCTGACCTAACATAGAAAGTCTTCAAGTTACTCATCGTCAGACAATTCTTTGAAAGAACAGCGAGAACTTCAAAGGAGGTCTCTGATCATAAATTCATTCCACGCCGTCTTGTCTTGGCCTTGATCTATGACAAAGAATATGAAACAGATATCGGAATATTCGCTTTTGTTATCTCTCCCCCCACCTCAAACCCCACCCACGAGTTGGACTTGGCTCAAGGGCAGCTTTGGGCACATGGCCTTTTGATCATGTCGTTTTCACTCATATGTATATGTGAATATGCTATGTAGAGATAAGACTAGATGTGAAGATCGAAGCAATTCGCTAGTTGGAATGGAGCCGTTTGAAAACCTAACAAGCGTTAGCATAAAGATTCCGTATCACGGGCTCATTTTGCGGGGGAGGGAAGTCAAATCCTTCACGGTCCAATCGAGCCTGTCAGTTTTAGCAGTCAAACACGATATGTGCTTGTTTTAAGTGTTCTTATGACCATCATGGCAGTCTAACACTGTGCTGAGATTTAATTTTTTTGATTGAGCACTGAAATCAAACAAACATGCTTTGGAACACAATCATTAAATAGTTTCACCATGTCAGGACATTATTAAAACTCATCAATCATTGGTTTATTTCTCTAAAGCGTGATAAACGCCAAGACTAGCAAAGTCAAGTCATTGGTTTGTGTCTTTTCAACAAAATGGAGGATAAATTGCTTGAGAAACTTTTGTTTGCTGTGATTTCTCTTAGATCTGTATATATGCAAATATTGTTTACTGATGTTCAGCTGCGAATAAATCTCTTAAATGACATAATGACTTAGTAAACATGTATGTGATATATTTTAAGAAATATCTTTGTCAATTCCACAATGCAAAAATCTTTCCATGCCAGGCCCATAGTTGACAATATTGTAATGTACATTTTTTTACATAATTTTGCCTGTTGTTTTTAAGAAAAGATTCCATAACAGTAAACCATTTAATGACAATAACAACAAAACCTCACAATACTCAAAAAGACATCGCTGGTCACCATCTATTGGTGAATTACCATATTAGCCGATATATAGTGGTATTACTGTTGCAAACATAAGCAAAGTCAAAGTCTGGACGCATACATAAAATTCATGGTGATTTGAGAACTATTTTTTATGGCAATTTCTGCATATGACTTTTAAAATATTCTGACAGTGTCCCTTTCATATCTGTCATATCATAATACAAGAATTCAAGATAATGGTAAGACATTTTGTGCCCTTTACTTATCTAATTTAAATGTCTTTGGCAGATATCTTTCCAAATGAGATTTTCTGGAAATAAGCTTGCTGGAATTTTGCACATTTTTAAGCTGAAAGTATTAATTTTACACATTTATCTCATTGATTTTGATTTTCTATGTAGCCAAGAAGCTTACAGAACAGCATCAACCAGTCCAACAAACACTCTCCCCCAAAAAAACAAATAATAATAATAAAAAAATTGTAGTCACGGGGCAGTACCCTCAAAGGGACATCTTGAAAAATGAAAAAGTTTTTCCTTTAATAAAAGGCAGCATTGTCAAAATGATCCCCGTTCACACAGATCTGCAAAAACTACTAAAAATGATGTATTATTTATGCCAGGCCAGTAGATGGCGATGTCACTTTGTAAAGAAAAACTACGTGCCTATAGACTGAACATATAATACACATACGCATGATGTCAACCGTTTTCACGAATTCACTTTTTCGTAGTATTTTTTCACAGAGAAAATAACGGTGTTGTTTTCAAAAGTTTGCATTTTCAAGCCCCCAAAACACCATTGTTGTGTAAACGAATGGCCAAAATGCATGAAAAGTTTTCCATAATGTCATGTGAACAGCCCCTTATTTCCCCTTAAAATGTTCATAGCAGTACCTTAAGGGTACACATAACTTCAGATTAGTAATATGTACCCTTGAGGTGCTGCTATGAACATTTACCATATCTTTGTACCATATCTACCTTGTAAAGTTGTCCCTGTCTCAGTGACAAGCTGCTGTACGTTTTTTTTTCTGACAGTGAATAATTGAGCTAATTGAGAAGAGGTGTAATATTACTCACTTTTCCAGACTAATATTGACCTGGTGGAGAAAAAAAAACTGGTAAAATTTTCTATAATAGAGGTACAAAAGTCATATCTATACTAGATAATAATATTATGAGACTGGGCTCTTTTGACTTAGCAACCACCTATAATATCTTGGACACTCATTGATGGATCAGCAGGCAACCAAAAATGCTGCTATTTACAAATTAGGCCCATTAGGCACATATGGTTGGACATCTTGAATATTTATGTCACTTTTCAACCATTCTCCGGGTTTGCTTCTAGATCCATTTTAAGCACAGTTCCACATACTTTCGATTCTCCTTTTCCACAAGGCATTGTGGTGGGTTGGATTCCAAAGCAACATTTTGAGACAGTGTCAAGAATTACTATGTAAGGAGAGAGAAGACAATGGCTTATCTGCAGCGCCTCTGCATCTGTGGAGGTGACTAATTTCTCAGAGCTACGGAACCATCACTTAGAGTTCAGCGGGGGGAGAAAAAGATAACGTGTGAGAGAATGAGGCACACCAAGATTGGATGAGCTCTGCTCTACTTTTCACAGGAAGGAAGAGCTGCCCACATCTCTGGAACCTGACATGCTCTCTTTTCCCACTCTATGGCTTCCTGTCTGTTTGACAGCCTGATCCATGTTTACTTCCTCTAAAAAGCTACGGACAAATCATAGACGGCCATGAACACCTCCCCTTCCTCTCCCTCAATCTTTTTTCTGTGTGCGAATGTGTGTTCGAGACGCCAACCCTGATGTTCCCACTCTCCTGCCGGCATTTCCACTTTCTCAATGCATGTCAGCCAAGTGGAAAAGACCTGTCAATCAAATAAAGCATGCACACACGCCAGTGTTTCCTAAAGAATTCTTTCTGTGCAGAAACCCTCCATGCAATCCTGTTTCAATCATTCCTAACTACATACTTTATTTTTAACATTTGTTTATTTATAATATTTATAATTAATTGCTGGCATTAAATATTTAAAATAATAATAATAATAATAATATGCACCTTGACCACTACAGTACGTGGCACAATCAGGATCTTTTTTCTACCATTGGAGCAATTTGAGTTCATGCTCATTAAAAGTATCAGCTCATAAGAGTCAGGTACAGTACTAGTTGTGCATGCCGCCGGTGAAGAAAGACATGTTGTCTACAACATTTTTTTAAGCCATCACATTCAACTCAGACTGCCAACTCACAATTTGGGTAAAACATAATTTCTTTTGTCATGGCGCTGTGCAGGAAACTCTGGCACATAATTAAACGTCAAAGAACACATGCAGATCTTGCAGTAGAAGTAATTCCACACTTCCACAATTACTCTGAATTTTGACAACAGACAGATGTTGCTATTGATTCATTCTCTCAACTGAACGTGTTCTCTTGAACTTACATAAAACTCATTACACAAAACTTTCCTGATGATGTATTTCCAAGAGGGCCACAATAAAATGTCAAATACTCATACACTACCGTTCAAAATGTTTGGGATCTGTTAATGTTTTTGAAAGAAGTTGGTAACATTTTACATTAAGGTTCCCTTTGTAAAGGGTTTATAAAGGTGTTTGTTGATGACACTATAAATGCATTATAAGTCGCTGATAAGCAGTTATAACTGCATGAATAAAAAGGGTGACTTAATACCTGTGATGTAATACCTGCCAAATAGTGATCCATTTTAATTCACATGTTATAAATGCTTAATAAATGTTTTTATTCACGCATATTTTACTCAGGACCAGATTTTGTGGTTATTAAATATACTGTTATGGTGAGAATGAAGGATGATTTATTTGTGGTTTTATCCATAATATCTCATGACTTATGTCAGGTTACTCACTGATGCTCATCAGAATTTACTCTGTGCATTACCCATGATACTCTGTAAAAAGGTCATGATGCCTATTCAGAGGAATGTATAAAAACTGATTTAATGTTTTTCAAGATGAAATTATCAAACTATTTTGAAAAAAACAACAACATATGAGCACAACCCTAACTTGATAAGATATTAATAATAATAATAATAAAAATACTTATTAATTATTATTATTTGTTACCTGTGAATCCTAATGAAGGGTGAACCATTTATTCATGAGTTATAAATGTTAGTAACTTGTGAAAGTGAACCTTAATGTAAACTGGAGACATGTGAATCATGCATTTTTTTATAACATTTATAAATCATGAATTAATGGTCCATAGGAATTCATTTTACGTTAAGGTTCACTTTCACAAGTTACTAATATTTATAAACTATGAATAAATGATTCACCCTTCATTAGGTTTCACAGCTAACTAATAATGTAATTACATTTTTCAGTATAAATATCTCAAGTTATGGTTGTGCGTGTATGATTTTGTTTTTTTTTCAAAATAAAGTTTGATAATTTCATCTTGAAAAACATACATTTATACATTCCTCTGAATAGGCATCATGACCTTTTTATAGAGTATCATAGGTAATGCACAGAGTAAATACTGATGAGCAACTGTGAGAAACGTGACATAAGTCATGAGATATTATTGATAAAACCACAAATAAATCATCCTTCAGTCTCACCATAACAGTATATTTTTTGCTGCATCATGAAATAACCAGAAATCTGGTTCTGAGAAAAATATGTGTGAATAAATACATTTATTAAGAATTTATAACATGTGAATTAAAACTGGCTCACTATTTGGCAGGTAATACATTAAAGTCACCCTTTTTATTCATGCAGTTATAACTGCCTATCAACGACTTATAATGAATTTGTAAATAAGTTATTAGTCATTAACAAACACCTTTATAAACCCTTTATGAAGGGAACCTTAATGTAAAGTGTTACCAAGAAATCTCATGCTTAACAAGGCTGCATTTATTTGATTAAAAAATACAGTAAAAACCATAGTATTGTAAAAAATTAATAACTTATTTCTGTTTTAATATATTTAGAAAAAATGTAATTTATTCCTGTGATGGTAAAGTTGAATTTTCAGCATCATTACACCAGTCTTCAGTGTCACATGATCCTTCAGAAATCATTCTAATATGCTGATTTGCTGCTCAAGAAACATTTCTTATAGGTTTGTGGAAACCATGATTTTCAGGTTTCTTTGAAGAACAAAGTTCAAAAGAACAGAATTTATAATTTTGTAACATTGTCTTTACTCTCACTTTTGATCTGACCCCAAACTTTTGAACGATATAGCCTATTCATGATCATTAGATTGTCATCATCATCATAAAAAGCTTATTTCTTTTATTAGCCTATACATAAAAGGTTCTAACTTTATTGAAAATTAAAAATACAAAGAGATAAAAGGAAGGAATCTTGTCTTTAATGACCACAGTGATGAATGAGTCTCACAGAAATCTGGCCATAAAGTTGTACGATCCGTATAAGTAGGCACTTAGAGTGAAATCTTTCTAGGGCTAAATTAACTTTTAAACAGAGCGCTGACCTACAACCCACATCTCCATAATCACTGACATCTCTGCAATAATTTTGAAATGATGCTCAGTTTCTCAGTGTGTTCAAACAGTTTGTGTTAGTAGTGTTTTTTACCTGAACAAACTATTCTCATTCACTTCCATGCACTATATTTTGTTCATTGAACTCTCTCCCTTGTGAAGCACATGGCTGCTTTGGTCTTTTCCCATTTCAAAGACTGACTATGGTATGGGCTGTAAGTAGCCTATTATTGGTGGGACATACTGTACTGAATGAATATACCCATACACTGAACGAGTTGGTGAGTTGTACCGAATGAGAATCTGCTGACAGTGACTGAACAACTGAATTAATGCACAGTCTGAAGCCCAAGGCCCTCAGGCTGAAGGAGTGCTTGGGTCTGGAGAAAAGTATGAATTATTATAATTGATTGTTTTTTAAAAAAAACTTTTCAAAAGCCAAAATCTATATAAGCTACCAGTTTATCTCACTACAACATTATTTTTCCTGCCAACACTTTGCATTTTAGAATCAGAACGAGCGATGCTCAAATAATAAATTAATGACTCTTTTGAGTCGGTTCACTTGTGTAAATTGGCCAAATGTCATAGCGAAGTTGGCTGCGTCCGAAAACATAGGTAGCTGTCTTGCTGCCTCGCCGCCTTATAAGAGAATGACTTACGACAGCGTTTGTGCATGAAGGTACCTCATGAAACTGATTTCTCGGACAGACTTCTGAGGCAGCGTAACAGTTTAATGATCTACAGCAATATAGCACGAGCTTTGGTGAGAACTAAACAAATATTTAATTATTACAGTAGTAATTTCTTGATAGAAATGATATCAAAATTTAAATATGTTGGCCAAAAACGTACATTTATACACAAACTGAGCAGCAAATGCAACTTTCGGACGCCATCTTTATGTTAGTGGGTCAACTGTCACAGAATGGAAAGCACAGAATTGTGGGATATCAAAGGCAGCTAAGGATACATCTATGCTGCCTTCAAAAATCGATCAGATGAGGGTATCTCAGGAAACAGGAAGTGAAGCTAACATTGGATTCGGACGTGCCTTGATGCCTTCCTACCTTGAAATGTGTCCTCAGAAGGCAGCATTTTCCAGTTTTCGGATGCAGCCATTGTCTGAATAGGTTCGACATTAAGTTTGTTTGGAGCGGTTTCTCATTCCATAAAACAACGCAATAGACTAAATAGATCAAAAGAGCGAAGTGAATATTTACTTACAGTCTTTTGAAATCAAACCTAGAAATCCATCCTTTTTAGAGTCAAAGAATTTAAGTTAAATCCCAGCACATGCATCTTGTGAATGACTCTGTACGATCAAGGATATTCAATCAGAAAAGATATCACGAAATAAAGTTAATAGTAAACTCATTTAAAGTACCATGATATTACCGTGTGTCTACTGAATTCCGTCAGCTGTTTACAATCAGAACAAGAGCTTCACAATTCACAAATGAATAATTCTTTTGAATCTGTTCTTTTCAATGACGACCAAACACACAGTTGTAAATCGGTTCATTGTGATTCAGTTCAAATCATTCCGACAGCTTTCTGGGAATGGCCGTTTGAAGCGGTTTCTCGTTCCAGGAAACATTAACAGGAAACTTTTTGAACCCAGGGAACACAAATAAGTGGATATTTACTTACAATCCATAGAAATACATGGTTTATTATCATTTACGAGCGATGAAGGTCTTTTCTGTGTTAAACACATGCATGTGCCAGTGCCACTCCCGAATGACTCGCCAGGTAAATCAGAAGAGTATCAAAACAATACACAAAACATCAAATGTATCATGGGATTACCATGTTTTTTAAGACATGCACTGTGGTTCTTTTAATTAGTTTAGAGTACTATGTAAATATCAGTCTGAGAGAACACACTGAGAACATATGGTTGTCATTCATAGTACAAAATTGCATTGTATTACCGTTTGATGAGTTCACTGTGCTGTGGTAGGCTACTGCTGTTGTTTTAAAGGGTGGTTTTGATAAACTGTATCGTGTGAATAAGTGGTTTAGAGATGATTTGTCTTTGACAGTTTGTGCACCTTGCATCTGGCTTGTTTTTAACCACTCCTCAGTTTCTCTCCTCATTAACATACCAGCTGGCAATACAGGTTTTCTGTTTTAGTAGCCTACTTCTATTACAGATTTTTTTTTGTTTTCTAATATATATATATCAGAGGTCACGCTAGACTTTCACACTGTCCATCATTTTGACGGACAGGATAGTAAAAATTCCGTCATAACGAATTATTCCCCATCATTTTCAATTTTTAGATTTGAATAAGATTAGTTTCTTTTTTCGTCCACATTTTCATTGTTATTTACGAGCTTACAGGATAAGCAAATGGGCCTAGGCTATACATTTATTTATATTATGAAAAGAATGTGTCACTTCTCAGTTTTCATCTTAAAAAGTTGGCACGGATCGTGAGTGAACGCGATCATCCCTTCCTCTTTACTACTTGACAAAATGAAATAAACATGAATGAACATCAGAAAATATGTTGCAAGATACAGTAGCTCACCGAAATCTGTATCACGTCCTATTTTTTACAGTCTATGATCACGTCTTAAACAGTTCAATCAGAAATGGAAACATAACATTATACCTCATTATACCTCAGAAAAGCCATTTGTTGACCATGAACTTGACAGTCAGCCACAAAACAAACTGGATTAGAAACTTAATTATGTAAGTATAAGTATTATAACTTTATTATTATAAAATGGACTTAAATTGGGTGCTTGCCTGTAATCAAACGTATCGTTTTCACTTTATTCTGGAGACTGAACTCGTGCTCTGCTGCCACACTGGAGCACACTCACCACCTACTGGACAGGAGTGGGGATTACAGTTAAAAGTTACGTCAGCCTCAGTGTAATAATCTGTCAAAATGACTGACGGCCTTCAGACTTTTCCGTCATTGCAAAAAAAATTCTGTCAATGACGGCAAATTTTCGGTTAACATGACCTCTGATATATATATATATATATATATATATATATTAGTCATAGTCACTCATTATACTAAAATCACTGTCACATACAACTGGTGAAATTATGTAGTTGATAGAAAGAGTCACTGAACAAATGGCTTAACAAATTAGAATGAATCTTTTTGGTGAACAGAAATCTCGAAATCCCCAGCACTAGCTCCTATGCATCCACACACACCCACACACAAACACACATCTGTGCATTCATGTAAAACTTCGAAAGCACTATTCTCCATTATTTATAGCCTTGTATCTCAGGCTTCAAATTCAGGGATGGTATTGTTGTGTGTGTGTGCTGATGAAGGCCAGGGTGTGTGTGGATGGACATGTCGTTTTGGCTCCTCATTAATGACAGCGAGAGAGCATGAGCCTCTCTAATGCATTCTCCTACCTTGTTCTCTCTCCTCCGTAAGCGGCCTTTGCCTTCCCCTGACAGGACAGAGCCGGTTCTCAACACAGGTGTGATGTTCGACAGACAATTTTCCAGGCTTTTTTTTTTTTCCTTCAACCTCCTTTTTTACCTTCATTCTCTCGGGTCCCAGGGAGCACCGCCCCTGTGAGATGGAGGGATGAAGTGGGAAGAGCAGGGACGAGAGTGGGCAGGCGAGTGGATAAAAAGACTGCTGTTCTTTTTCATTTGTGTCTTTTTTTTTTCTCCCCCTCATTTTCCCTCGTCTCTCAGCCAGCTTTTTCTCTGGCTGTCCTGGTTTTTGGTTCTCCAGGGCCAGGGCCTATATTCGGCCGCCATCGGTGTGGGGCTGAGGTTTCTCTCAGATTCTTTGGTTTAATCAACATTCAGTAGGCTGATAAAACAGAAAAATTCAAAGTGGAAATCCAGCTTTAGTTGCTCTTGTAGTGATGGACGAATGGGTTTTTCAATGGCTGGTGCCGGTATCTAGAGCACATGGTGGCTTATTGCTGATACAATGCCAATGTATGAGTACCTTTTTTTAGCTGAGGCTGGCTGAGTCTATCAAATATATATCAAATAGCTGTGATGATTTTGATCGCAATGTAAAATTATGCAACATTTTGAATACTGTAGTGATCTTTAATGCACGACGATCCTTTTTTGTCTTCGTTTGAGAGCATATTTAATTAGTGTCCCTGGTTAAAACTCTATTTCAGTTTTCATTTAAGCTAGTTGAATCAACCATTGTAGCTTTTTGTGAAAAATGATGGTTTCTGTGACTGGGGAAAAAATTCTATAGGCTACTCAAATCAACCTGAAGGCTTACATGATGGTAAAGTTTAAATGTATATAATTCGCCAGAATAGTTATTATCTAGTTAGTCTTGCGTAGCCAGACCTTCAGATTGACAGCAGAAGGTCTGGACTGTATCGCAGCTTTCATTGGCCAAGGACTGCCCAAGAGGACATTTGACTGACATGTAACGCAGCCAATCACAGTTCATTTTGTTCCGCGTCATGTTTGGGGGCGTGAAAATGACGTCCCTACAATAACAGAACGGCATGCATCTAATAAATTATTCATTCAAGAATGTTGTGCAAGTTTACTGCAACAGTGGAGCCGTGAACTTCACATACTTTTAAATCCAGCATTTAGTTGATCCTGATAAATGCTCAATGTCACAGTTGTAAACACAACAGAGTTCTTCTTCCACGAGGGGGTTTGGCATCACAGCTTTTGTTTCCAGGTGGACCATTAAAGAACGCGATACACACATCTTCCGGACATCTTGTAGAATTCAACCAACCAGATGATGACTTCAGAAATCCAGAAGTGTTTCCAGTTAAGTGTGCCATATGCATCAGACGTTCATCCAACAGTCCGTGGGCATGACATCTGAGGCTGAGGCTATTGTCTAGTTAACAAAGCATGGGCAAATTTCATTTGTGCCCTACATTAAAGGATTAGTTCACTTTCAAATGAAAATTACCCCAAGCTTTATTCACCCTCAAGCCATCCTTGGTGTATATGACTTTATCTTTCTGATGAACAAAATCGGAGAAAAGCTTTAAAATGGCAGTAAGCGTTACCAAATGATTATGAGCTGAAGAAAGTGTCTCCATCCACATCCATCCATCCATCATAAACATATTCCACACGGCTCCGGGGGGGTTAATAAAGGCCTTCTGAAGCGAAGCGATGCATTTGTGTAAAAAATCCATATTTAACAAGTTTAAAGTAAAATATCTAGCTTCCACCAGACCGCCTTCCGTATTCAACGTACGAAGAAAGTGTGAAAACTCTTACAGTTCAAAAAGCTTATGCTACATCCTACACCTTCCCTATTCAACTTACGGAAAAAGTGTAACTGGCGTGATGCCAGTTTACACTTTCTTCGTAATTTGAATATGGAAGGCGGTCTTGCAGAAGCTAGATATTTTACTTCATAACTTGTTAAATATGGATTTTTTTTTTTTTTTACACAAGCTTCAGAAGGCCTTTATTAACCCCTGGAGCCATGTGGAATATGTTTATGATGGATGTGGATGGAGACACTTTCTTCAGCTTTATTCTTTATGATCCCGCTTACTACCATTAAAAAGTTTGGATGCATCAGGATATTTATTAATATTTCTCCAACTGTGTTCATCAGAAAAAAGAAAGTCATATACATCTAGGATGCCTTGAGGGTGAGTAAAGCTTGGGGTAATTTTCATTTGAAAGTGAACTAATCTTTTAAAGTATAGGACTTGAAATGAAAATGTATTACCTTGATAAATAGCAGCTAAATTCAGGTTCAAGCTAAGATTGTTGTGGCAAATAAAACATTAACATTAGATGTTGCCTCGTTATGTTTTTAGTTAAAATTGACTTCAACTTATGTCTTATCACGTATGGTAAAATATGTTTGGCACATATGTAAAGAGGTTTTTAAATTTTAATCTTCAATAGTGTTCAACAGTTGGGTTACCAGAAACAATAGTTTTTTAATGATTCCATTGAAACTATAAAACAGACCTGACCTTCAATTAGTTTCAAGGTTGTTCATTTATGGCATAGACTTCAGTTAGCTGTATTTCAACTAAACAAATGCATTTACATTAAATTAATTAATTAAATTAGTTAAAATTAACTTCAACTTATGAATTGTCACGTATGGTAAAATATGTTTGGCATATATGTAAAGAATGTTTTCTGTTAAATCGTCTCTGAAGGCATTTGAGGTTTTTAAATTTGTGGCAATATCTTCAATAGTGTTCAACAGTTGGGTTACCAGAAGTAAAAATTAATTTTCTCCATAGAGAAAGTGTTTTCTAATGATTCCATAGAAACTTCAAAGCAGACCTGACCTTCCATCCATTTCAAGGTTGTTCATTTAAGGTATAGACTTCAATTAGTGGCATTTCAACTTAAAAAATGAATTTACATTTAAGATATATGGTTTTATTGTGCATAATCAATAAATATAAAGCATTGACATTAAAGTGTGGCATCAATTTTATTTGATTCCATCATTCACAATCCTTCATGGAATTATAATTATTTCATAAAATAGTCTTGTACCTTTGTCTGTTCCTTATTGTTTTCTTTCTCTTTTTTAACTGTAAAACAAAGATTGTAATATTGTGACTCATCTCTGGTTGGTTTGGTTCATGTTCTTTATTCAAGATTTTTTATTAAAATCCTTATGGAGAAAATTATTAAGAAAATTACTTTCAAGGCTGCTAAAAAAAGTGGGTGATTGCTGTTAAAAAATGACCTCTGTTTTCAAAATGAACTGTCAGGGATCATGTGATCATAAACTACACAATTACTTCCTTATGACCGTTGTATGTACATTTCCCCTTCAAATGCCTTTCCCTTCCTGTAGCAATTCCGAAACTGCCATTTGTAATTTGCCCCATTATGTACAGAATGAGCTAGTTAATTTAATAAAAGTGGTATGCAAGTAGTATAGATTACTGTTTACACCAGGGTGCAAATAGCATCTGCTAAACTTTATTTGTGATGTTTCATTTAAGGTTTTATATTAAGAGCTGTATCTGTAACAAATGTACAGTTCCGTAGCGCATTCAACACGGCTGTTCTCTTAGTCAATTATTTGCTAAATGACAATAAACAAACACAAGGGCAGAATGATCTCTTTTGCCATCTGATGTTAATAAAATATTCTTCCAGTCAGGCTGCTATAATGAGACTTATCCTTTGTAAATAACCGCAAGTATGTACAGTAAATGGCATAAAACGAGGGCTACTGCACAATGGCTGTCAGCAGACTCTGCAGTGAGAACTGTATTAAACTTGCACAAGAAAATCAATTTGGAAAATATAGAGGCAATTATTTTGTCTCCCACACAGCCTGACAAAATAACTGCCAAGTGAAGCTGGGAGGAGAAATAAATAATGAAAGAGAGAGAATGAGAGCAAGCAGTGAAGAGACGTGACTATACACGAGACGCATTAAGAATCTCGCAGCCGCTCAAACCCAAACAGATGCTTTAACATGATTTACAACATATGTTAATTCTATTGAGGAAAATACCTTTAAATGTAATGTTGCCTTATTGCATTTGTCCTACTAAATTTTAAGTGACTAATTACGTGAGGGTGGGACCGCTTGTCACTCACGTGAGGTCACAGCAATAGCAAACCACGACCATCCAAACAATTCCTTATGGACAAAATCAAGTCCCTTCGTACATTTTTTTTTCTTCTTCGAGAAACAGTTTCACTCAAAGGGAAGAAAAGACTATTAAAACTTATCGCATCTGATATGTTCCCCATAGTTTGCATGAAATAAATATGCCCCTGCGAATACATTTTGGGGAAATTTTTTTTTTTTTTTTTTACATTTTATGTCAACATGAAATCAAAATTGATCCCATTTACTGTCTTAATGCATGTTTATGGTCTTATTGCTTACAATTCATCACTGTAAATTATCCCAAAGAAGGTGTTTGCCTTTGTAATAATTAATTTAAAGACCCGACTTTAAGTTTTTAATGTTGTTTATAAAGTATGTCTATGTGGTGTTTTTAATATGCTTTAAGACAAACCATGTGCAAATTCATTTCAACACCATTGCTGAGTATTTTCTCCAATATGGCAGGTGTATGATGTATATTACAATGTTATGATGAACTATACAGTATGTGTTTCTCCACTGATGTTCTGAGTTGTTTTAGAACAGCTGTGTGATTCTGACATGGCAAACGTGGTTTGTGTTTATTATTACATTATTAGCTGTTTGATAACATAGTCAAGCAAAAGGCTAATCATATTAATTACCGTTACGTGTCCGACGTTGTTCAGAGCGATACCATTGTGCAGCGTTTACCTCAGTAAGTTGACCGAGTGGATCTCTGAGCTGCCGGGAGCGGGTGGAGGCGGGGCTAATTTGCATATTCATTGATCCACACATATTAAATGAGGCAAGGGTGTAGAGTTACATTTTTTTCACAAGAAAAAGTGTTTAAATATGTCATTTTGGTGATCAAAGATGAGTTTTAAGGGATACAATTATAGACTACATGTGGACTTTAATACATTAAAGATACTTGTTTTTCTTCATAATATCTGTTATATAGAAATCACTTTTAATGATCCAGTCAGTCCCTGATGGGAAAGACCAGGTTCTGCCCTACATATTTGTTTTTTACATATTTCTGTACAAGAAGAAAATGTGGATGTAAATGCATGAACTTATAGACCCAGTGCATTCGAAATCTTTTCCCAAACACACAAAGAAACTAATATTTTCACAAATGTAAATAAAAATGATGAAATAATTAAAATAACTAAATTGAGTTATAAAGAGTCACTTACCATAGAAGAAACCCTTGAGGGGTTTAAAAAAAATATGTGAAATTTTCTAAATGTGTTATTTCAGCTGTCAGGCTGTTCATTCTTGTCATTTTTAAGGTTGTTTTAGGTGTCACGTTGTCATGGCAATGGAGTCCTTGTCTACAGGCAAGTGACATGGGGACAGATGCTTTCTGGGATGCTGATATTTAGAGTGAATTTTGTTGTTTGGAGGAAGAAACTAGAGGACTTTCCATGGGCAGAATACGTCTTTGGAGGTTGGTCAAGGATGATGAGCTGTCGGGTACCTGCAGTGTGGTGTTGCAGATTGTGATTTATTCAATAATTAGGTGAGTTTAATTGCTAAAGACTGTCTGCAGAGGCTTTAAAAAAAAAACAAGTCTAATGTGAATCTTTTGAAAGATGATGCTTTGTCTTTGATGAAGCTTCCCATGTAAAAACACATACATTTAGTTTCAATTTACGCATTGCCGCTCCCGATAAATGTTATTAAAGCATCTACGTTCACAAACCACTGTTAATTTTAGCAGAAAAGCAAGCATACTGTATCGGATTTGCCATGGCAGAAAGCCTGCAAAGATCTCTCCCTTTTAAATCACTAAAAAGCTGTTACTAGTTTATCGCAATCTCACAAAGTTCTGTTATAATAAATGAAGCTGTCTGCACAATGAATGAAAATTTGCTGTTAATTTACCAACCTGGTCTCATGACGAAAACGTACCCATGGGCATGTTTTTGCGAGTCGCGAAATACGTAGCAGTGAGTACATATCGCTGTAGTTTCGCTGCACTGAGCGGCGCACTTTTGCCGGAGCAGATAATAGGGTGAATGCGGTACGTTTTTATGACGTTGCTTTTCAGACGAATCGCGGCGGTTCTTGATTTGACATTTGCGCTCCATTTCGTTTTAAAATAATGTCTCACTGACGCTACGCCTAAACCTACCCGACCGTGTACCATTTTTCAGCTTGTTTAGATCTCTTCTTTTTTTGCCCCAGTCAGTCGCCTTTCACGGGATTCGTACCCTGGTGGGGGGAAGGAATCGACTCCTCGTCGTAAGTCCAACTCGGCCAAAAAGTAAGTTGGTTGCGGCCACAAAAAGCGAAACGCGTAGAGCCGGAAAGTCCAAAGTACGTTCGTTTACAAATCAGGCACTCCGGTAAGAAGCGTTTTGAAGTCGTGACATGATATTGCGGTTGGAGACTAGTGATGGCCGATTTCGAAACACATGTTTCATGAAGCTCCGAAGCTTCATGAATCATTTGTTTCGAATCAGTGATTCGGAGCGTGTATCAAACTGCCAAAGTCACGTGATTTTAGTAAACGAGGCTTCATTATGTCCTCACTGTTTCGAAACATTTCAAAACAGTTCAAAATTTCAGTGGTTCACCGGTTGAGGGCGATGATAAAGTTAACCCATGAATCATGCAGATTCACTGAGAAGCATTGAACAAGTGTCTATGGGTTTTACCTGATCTCTGATCAGTTTTATAAATGTGTAGATGTTTTAATTAAACATTAGAATAATTAAAATGAATAATGGTAGTTATTAATCCCTTATTGGCCTGTTTAGCTTGAGCCATGGAACAGAGAAACAAGCCTTGAAAAATGATAAAAGAACAGATATACAGTCACTCTATATGTAGCCTAATCTTATTAGAGAATTAGTTAATTGCATTTAATAGATTTTACTTTCAATAAAACATTTGCAATATATTTGTAAAAGGTGTTTTTACTGCATGTTTAGTTTGAGTTTTGTTGCATTTACACTCTTTTGACCACTAGGGGTCACCGTGGAGTCAAGTGTCAGATTGTTTCGAAGCCTCGAATCATCACGGCACATTTGATTCAACTGCTTCAGTGTTTCACGAAGCCTCGCTCTGCCCATCACTATTGGAGACGTCAAAACGAGTCTTTATGAATCCATAATCCAACCCCGGCCATCGTCGAAACCGTGTGTGAAAATGAGCCAAAGCGCTCATTGACATTTTACCGGCCTCTAGCGTTAGTTTCTGTCGGAAACTGCAGCCAGACCTACGCGCTGGTATGTAATTTTGTGTCTCGCAAAAACGTGACCACGGGTACGTCTCTTCCATGAGACCAGGTTGTAATTTACTCACCTTCAGGCCATCCAAGATGCAGGTGAATTTTTTTCTTCAGCAGAACAGTAAAGAAGATTTTTAGCTGAAATAATGGTCCTCGATTCATAAAATGGAAGTCAATGAAGTCACTTTGAGATTAAAAAAAAAACAAAAAACATATGCAGACAAAACAAAATTAATACCGCAGCTCCTAATGATACATTGAAGTCTTAAAAAACGGATCGATCGGTCTATGCAAGAAACTGAACATTATTTACAACATTTTTCCCTCTAATCCATAGCCTTGGCAAACAGTCCTGAGCGCGAGCTTTCTGTCGCATAATAATGTATACGTGGGAGCAACCTGTTGTTTACTACAGTGAGGGAGGGTGTGTGTTCAGCAGCAATACGAACATTTAAAGCTGTTTAAAAGTACCAGTCGTCATCACAATGACTGACAATTTCGATGTAACAAATTTTCATTTTTGTGTGAACTATCCCTTTAAACACCTCTGATTGGCCATTGTGTCTAAGAATCAACAGATATGTTTGTGATTGGCTGCTTTGCTCAACACTGCAAAACAAGCTCTTTAGAGCACAAACACAGATATGCAGTGGATCGTTTGCCAATCGTTTCGCCAATATGCTATTATTATGAAGAAAACTGATCCTAGACCAGTAGTTATAAGTATCTTTTTCCTCTAAAAGCAATCAGAAGAAGCAGCAGGCAGTGGTTTGATTGAGAAAATTTGACACTAGTCTCAAGTCTCTGGCCGACCTTACACACGCTCCTCCTATGTTGGTAATGTGTTTGCAGTCTTTGCGAGACATGAATACATTTTATGTAATGAATTCATCAAGCGCAGCATCGCACGGAGAGAAAGACAGTACTCTTGGAAACTAATATAGAGTATAATTAAGGATTGAGTAATGAGCATTTTAAAATGTATTAAGGTAGGCAGATTGTTTTCAATGTTGTAATGGGAATATTATTGTCATTGTAATCTTTAAGCTAATCTGTAAAATAAAATAATTTCAAATTACTTACTTTGGTAAGTAATAAAATAATAAGTGGTATATACAGTCAAATGGTCATTATCCCCAAATAAACTCCTCCAGAATGCTGCATGTTTTTATTCAGTGTATTAAGAGCAGTGGACAAAAACTGAAATACTCTAAACAAAAGAGAAACTGATCTGCTGTAACATGCAATTTCACTGTTTAAGTGAAAGGATTGAGCATTCGCTTTAGTGGATTTTAAAATGTCCCTACCGATGTTAAAACAGAACCTACGTCCTTGGAATGAATTATGCTGTTTCTGTAGAATTTCGTTTTTGATGGCATTGGCAATTATCAGGGAACTAAAAAGCATTTTGTTGGGAGCTGCACTTTTTGTAGAGCTGATGGAAATTACTCTGGACTGTCGTGTTGGACAGAGAATGAGCCAGATGAAGGTTTGGGATCCATCAAGATGAATTCATTAACTTGCGCTCTACAGAGAGCTGATGAATGGATGGAATGTATGATTTTGGAGGTGTGTCTAATTCACAGGCTCCTCCCATCTCCACAGGGTCTATCTATATGCCTGTCTGTTGCTCTCTCTTTTTCCCTTTCTGCCTCTGTTTCTGGCCTTTTGGGTAGGCTGATGTAACCGTGTGACAGAATCTTGCAAATAGAGGAAAGAAAGAAGAGGATGGAGGGATGAATTTGTAAAAGAACGAGTGGGAGATTGTGAGGACAGGAAGACACCAAGTGGGAAGATCAGGTGATCTGATTCTTATTAGACCAGCAAAGCATGACTGTAGTTCTCAAGGGCTTGACTATATTCTCAGAGGGCTGATTATTTTTGCCTACATTTCAATTTGACCTCAGTGGTTATAAATGAACGGCAAACTGCTCATCCAGTCAAAGACAGTGAGGCGGATTGACTAAAGTGACACTTGGCATAAAATGCCAGCAATTTTATTCACTAACCATCAACAATTCAGCTTAACCAGTGCCTTTATTTAGTCAACAAAAGTTCATTCATTGTTAATTTTCACCAAAGTCCACATAACCACATTTTGTCCTCCCACATCTGCAGTAGGGGTTTTATTTTGACTGATTCAGGGGTGAATTTTGAGCGAGGTCTCTTTAAACTCAAATCATAGGGTGTGTGTTTGTGAAGGTTGTTATTTGATTTAATAGCCAGTATGTCACCGAGCTTTGAAATATTCATAGTTTTGGATATGACAGCTGTGAGAGCTGGAATATGGGTGTGTGTGTACTCATGACAGCTGACGCAGAGATAATGATAAAGGTGACAGAAAGAGAGGCAAAGTCGGTCAGTTTTGTGCCACTGAGTGACTCCTTTATTGACTTATTATTGCTGTTTTTGAATATACAGTAGCTGCTGTAGAAAACAAATTTGATGTAAGCGAGTTAGGATAGATACTGGTATTGATCTGAACATTTTTCAGTCATTTATATATCAATATATTTATTTATCTGAAGTGCTGGAGAGGTAGATTTTATTTATTTATAACGGTAGGTAGACTTCCTTGAACATTTTGTGATGCTTAAATAAATGCAGATAAATCATTGAATCTATTTTGAATCAGTTCATTGCAGTCAGCAACTTGCCTTCAACTGATTTGCAGAATCGAATTTTCCAACTCTCGCACCATTATTGCTACTGAGCAAGGAAGAATCATAAAGCTAATCTAATGAGTGCTGTAAAATCAATATTTAAGTTGTTTAACTTTATATTTATACACAATATACTTTGGGACCAAGTTGGTACTGAAATTTTAAAAATTTGATACCAGCATTTCCTCCTAGCATTTGCGCTCAACAGAGAGTCTGTGATTGGCTATGCGCTGATTGATGCCTACTTTCAAGCGCTCCTGAGTGTATCTGTGTAAGCGCTCAGTGAAGAGAGTTAAAGATGTCTATTTACAACATGTTTTTGAAGTGTTGATCACTGTAGCCAATCACAGACATATCTGTTGAGCATGTGAACACAGTGGACAATCAGAGGTGTTTAAGAATCCGCTCAACAGTGCTCAAAATGCTAGGGGGAAATGCTGGTATTCTCACATTTGTAAAATTTCAGTACCAAACTTGGTACAACCCTAACAATATCATTACACTGAATATTCAATATATCGTCCAGCCCTAGTAGATACAATAGAAATGTAAATGAGGCTGTTATGGATAAACTTAGTCTTTATTTATTTATTTATTTATTTATTTATTTTCTGCTTGGAAATCTTTTGGAAAAAATTTATTTTCAAGGTTTTTCATGAACATGTTCATACTGTACATCCATTAACAATTCCATTAACATGTCATTATCAATTCTTTGTTGTCTGTCAGACAGTAGCTACTGTACATTTTGACGCTCGTCTTTGCACTCTCATTGTGTTCATTGTGTTTAAGCCATATTCTTAGCCCTTATACGTTTAAAACGACATTTGAAAATGCATACCGCAACGTCATTATATATTTATTATATGGATTTAAACCGTAATACTATCATGTCCTATGAATTTATTATTTAGGGAATATGTAATAGAGCAGCGTTCACTAAATAAACAATTATTCTCAGCACTTAGTAGTGAGCTGCATTTGCGTGCCACAGCAAATATTGGATCAGCTAAACCAGGGGTTCTCAAACTTTTTAGCGTGGAGTACCATCCTTCTGCGTACCCCCTCTCTTCCACTTCGACTGCAGTCACACCTTTTCCATTAAGGGACAATATTTGCCCCCTAAATTGATTTTCCAGTGCATATTTTTACGTTTATGAATAACTTTATTGTCATGAATGTGGCTCCCTCGGCTCATCCTCCGGACCGCTGGAGGGAGCCATCACCTGAATATTGACTCTTTACTATTCAGACTCCAAATCCCATAGGCCCTCATTCCTGAGACTGATTGCGCTTGCACCTGCACCACATCACACACACACTATTTAAGACACTCAAGCTATTATGATCATTTCTGAGTGTTATTCTGTGGACTGCTATTCTGTTATTACCTGGACTGTTTATCACTGTTGAACCGCTGCCGCCTGCCCTGATTCCTGCCTGAACTTTGTTCCGTGTTTGCTTGCCGCCTGTCCCGATTTCTGCCTGTGACCTGACTTTGATTCTTGCTGCCAGCCCCGACCTCTTGCCTGTCTCTGACCACAGTACTGTCTTTGCCCTTGTTGTATTTGCTGTGTTTTAATAAAGACTGCAAATGGATCCACTCTCCACTGAAACTTCATTACATTTATAAAATAAATAACGTTTTAAATAAAAATAATGTTTAAGGTATGGTATAGTTAATTGAACTACTCCGCTTTTTTTTGTCACCTCACGTACCCCCAGGGGTATGCGTACCCCAGTTTGAGAAACACTGAGCTAAACTACACCTCAAGTAAAATAATAATACTCTCATACTCTATGAGGGTTTGTAGGACCGGGCCATAAATACATTACACACTTTACCATTGCTGTATAAGGGATTTTTTTTCTTTCTTTCTTGTGATGATGATAAATATATTTGTACAAAATGGAAAGTATGTTTTGAATACCGTAGGTTTTGGACTTTTTCATTTAGCATTTAATTTTAATTTTTTTTTTTTAATAGAAGTATGTGTTAGAAGTTAAAATTTAAATGCTCAGATCTAATGTGTAAATATACTAAAACATCAAAAGTGTTAAATTACCAACTGCAAAAACTGTGCAAACCCTTAATTTAACTTCTGTTTAATTAGCACCAGGGATTACTCTGCGAATTTTGGTATTTTTTGTTCAGAAATGAGATGATGCTGCATCATATACTCTTAATCATCTCGCCTAAAAATAGTCAATTGCGTTGTGTGGAGTCTCACAGTAACATTTATTTATTTTATTTTATTTCCTCTGTTGTTTATCTTATATTGTAGTGTTGTCTAGAGACTTGATTTGATCTTAATGATGTGGCATTAGATTGTATAATGATGTGTTCATTCCTCCGAGCCACTTTCTTGTTTTTCTTCCTATACTGTAGAAGAAGAGCACAAGAGAGGCCACCCGGTAAACAAGGCTAAAAATAATGACTCCTAAGCAAGGTTTGATTCGGCCGGCTCTTTCTCCTTGTCCCACAGGAATTACTCTCTGAATGCACACGGCATTGCCTTGAATTTTTCCTTTTCTCTGTCCTCAGAAAAATACAAATACTTGTTCAATGGCTTTTGTTTACTGAGTCATTGACTTGAGAGTCCACCTATACATGGATATAGTATTCCTTTCTGTACTGTGCGTGTGTGCGTGCGCGCGCGTGTGTGTGTGTGTGTGTGTGCGTGTACAGGGTGCGCATGTTTATTGCTCAAACAAGTTGTTTTTTGCACACAAAGAATCAATTTAGTAGTAAAGCTAAGGCCTTGTAGAGATTACGATGCAATATAGTAGGGTTTTTTGTTATGGTGGTTTATACCATAAGAATGGGTTCATATGGTAGATTTAGCAATGCCTTTTATATTGCTGTTTGAAAGTTTTAGGTTGGTAAGATTTTTTATGTTTGTGAAAAGTCTCTTATGCTCTTCAAGGCTGCATTTATTTGGTCATTAGTGTTGTAAAATATTATTATACAATTTAAAATATCTGTTTTCTGTTTTAATATATTTTAAAATGTAATTTACTCCTCTGATGCAAAGCTGTAATTTCAGCATCATTACTTAAGTCTTCAGTGTCACATGATCTTTCAGAAATCTGTTGTAGTTTATACATGTAGGGCTGGGTGATATGGCCAAAAAAATTCATAGTTGATATCAATAATGATCACGATAAATGTTAAATCTTTAGTTCTTTCAAGTTTAAAGGCAGATTTTTGCTACAAAGTGAAAGTTGTAGAAACCAGACCGTTAATTGTGGTTTTAGTTGGAATTTGTTTCGCAAATCTGAGTATGATCAGCTGCCGTACGGCTACATTTGAAATAACGAATTTGAGCGTGCAAAAGACGCGATATGTGAACGGCCCCTGAAACATTTAGTATGAATGCACAAATGCTATAGCTTAAACACAAAAATACTGTAATTATATTCCATTACTCATTTAATACATTTAATGTCTACATTAATAATAAAATTAGATATGAATATCCCACATTTCTGCCTTGGTTCAGTTAGTTACTACAGTAAATCCATGGCAAATGATAGCGATTGTATCGTTTCCTGTTTGTCAGCGCTATTTCATCTGGCTGTAAAGTAGTTTAAATCACTGAGACATTTGTGTTTTTTCTGAATTCAAGCACTTCTTACTGGATCTCACAGCGATGTTTAGTGCTCACGTGACCGAGACCGGTCAGAGTAAACGCATTTGCTCTAATAAGCTCGCTCCGCCGTTTGAACTTTGAGCCGAGCGGATAAATGGTCCATGTGGTGTGCCGTTCAAATGAGTTTTGTTCCGATTTGGCGCATTAACATTATCAAACATTTATCGAACTCTTGATTTAGGTTTATCAAGGAAAATTATATCGCGATAATTATCGTTTTATCGCCCAGCCCTAAATACATTTTTTGTGCACAAAATAGATGCTGAACACAGTCAAAACGTGCCTTCTGAGAAGCGTTGAGTGACCATCTGATTCAGTCACTGATTTCGGTCCTCCAAAACCATTTCTGCCGAAATCGAAAATAGCTGTTTCTGCCGAAAAATTTTCGGTAGCTGAAATTTCGGTGCAATAAATTCACCATGCAGACCAGGGTTGGGTTTCCCGATAACATAGTCTCTTAGCGCGCTACGAAGACTCTAAAGGTAGACCTTAAATTAAGATATATCGTTTCTAGGCATGTTCCCCGAACTATCCCCTAGGAGGTTGCTTAAAGTATATCTTCTTAAGTGCGACGTTACCAGGTGCTGTCCATGGCGGCGGTGCTGAATTGGTTGATATCGATGGCTCGAGAATCGATAATTCATTCTATACAGGGGCTGCTTCACTGCATTATGTGAGAAATCAGTGTTCTTTATAAAAAGAAGCACTTCAGAAGTAGAAATTGCATTTATCAGGACTCATGGGATGTTATAAAAGTAATCCAAATTGCATTATATTGTAATTTATCTATATTCTGGGGGCGCGGAGCTCCCATCAGCGTGAGTTTAAGGCGACCGTTATTTAGAACAAAGTTTTAATTCCTTGGAGACGCGCCATGCAGCTGACAGACATGTAGTATCATGTTTATTTTTCATTTTTTTACTCAAAATATTCACAAACTTGCTAACTATATTATGAATGTATGATATATTCTGATATGTGGAATATGTGGAAGTGATTGTGTTCTGATGCGCGGTGAGTTTACACGGCAGTTAGAGCTGTCGGATTTATGAAATCTTCCCCGAAATACATAAAAGAAAAATAGAGTAAACTTTATTGTTTCATGTACAATATGAATAAAACACTTCGTCAAATTATAATTGAAAGGGTTATTGTCGCAGCTTCCGTAGACGTAAGCGCATGGAATTTAACAGACTATAAATGTCTTTTTTATGCAGTAGCCTTCTTAATTCAAATGTGTATTTAAATGTCTGAAACCTAAAATAAAGCGCGATAAGGTTAAAAACAGTTACATGACAAGCGCGGAGCGCGCATCGGTCTCTGGATCAGCGCTAAAGCACATTTCGAATTTAGCAGTGAATTTTTGCATTTTATTCTTTGCCCTAATCCTAATCGAACACTGGGTGTATTACAGCTTCAGAATTATATTCGTATTGACTGTGAACAGTGATAAGGTATAGCTAAGAGTGCTCCAGACCAACCTTACGAAAGTATGACTTACAGAAGGTATTCTGGAAACGTGTATTAATGTTAAGGTACAGCTTAAGCAGTGGCGTGCAGTGGTGCTCTGAAATGAGGAGGCAATTTTTTTTTTATGAATCAATGTAAATTAATGTGCATTACTCTTAAAGTTGACACATCTTCCTTCTTAAATGAACATTACTTTACAGTACATAAAAAAGAAACCAAATACAATTCTATTTTGTAATTTTACATTAACGATGTATCATAATACATGTTCTATTTATCAAAACAAAGTCAATCTCATCAAGTTAGTGTTTTAAGCATTTCTACATTATTTCCAAAATAATAACTAAAGTCAATAATAATTTAAACAATATATTTTATTTGTATATTGCGTTTTTTCTTTTTAATTGTCAACCTAGGATATTTTGGATCATCAGTCATGCTCCGTAAACACCGTCTGTCACAGACACGAATTGTATTTTTAATTTCACCAAGCTGATTGCACTAAAAACCCATCATGTTTTCAGTCCATTTCAAGTTTAATTTTAACGTGTCATAGAGCGGTGATATCTAACTGGGTGATCTGTTTACTTACTTTTCAATTAGTCTTCCCATTGACGCCATTATTTTCTCAAACATACGCGCGGAACGCGCACGTCAACGAGAGGCGGGATTTATCGCACAAACCAATCATATCCAATCACAACCAATTACATCCAATGACAGCGCAATGGAGACATTGCCTCCTCTCACGTGACTTTCCTCCATTCATTCTCAATTACCCCCCACAAAACCCACCGCACGCCGGGGGTCTGATGATTTTAAATGGTTTTCTATGAGAGGAAAGGGAGGCATGACTCCTCTGTGTAACTTCACCTGCGGGTGTCGCTGTTGGGCAGTGTTCCTTAAGAAATACGCGTGACTTGCGCTCTTTTTGATGTCATAATTTGTAATATTTGTGTTGTTTTATACGTAATATGGATTATTTTCTTATCCTATTTTTTTGAGGATGCACTGCCTCCCTTGCCTACTCGGAGGAAACACCCCTGAGCTTAAGGTATAATTTAAGAACGGCATAGTGTTAATAAGGTTTCGGGAAACCCAGCCCAGATGCTTGTTTAAAACATACAGTATTCCAGACTTTTTTAGCTTCAGTGCGGGTATGTATATCCCTCATAAAAAGGGTGCAAATGACTTCTTTTTTTTTTTTTGAAAATTAAATTTACATAAAAATTATACTTCAGTCGTCATTTACTCTTATGTTGTTCCAAGCCTGACTGTTCTAAGACTTTCCTCTCCTTCTGTGGAGCATAATAGAAGATATTTTGAAAAAAAATATCTATTTTTTTGTCCATTCAACTCCATTGTTTTGTGTTCCACAGCAGAAAGAAATGCAAATGTTTCGGATCAACATGCGGGTGAGTTAATGTGTTGAATGGAAACGTATGAAATGATGATATCAAAACGCAGTAAATGCTGGTACTGTGGCGCTACAAAACGCCAGTAATATCCAAGCTTGCAAACTGCAGATGGGCTCTATTCCGGGGTAGTGACATTTAGAATTATGATTCATAAGTGAGTACTATGCACAACTGTGTGGCTATTCTTTGATAACTGTAAGTGCCTTTCAAGTTTAAAGACTTCCCAGAATTCTGGCTAAAGCATTTCCTGTGATGTAAAAATGGAGCTGTAGGATGACAGAGTATGCTTTTGTTGAGGTGACGCTCACCTCCCTGTAGGTTTGATCCATTTGAGAGCCTGTCTTGCTTGTGTTCTCCACCGTCAAATTGAAACAGCTTCGTTTCCCCAAAGCTGAGACATCCGCGGATCAAGCCATCTCGCCTGTGTCTCTACTGCCGGGCCTGGTCTCTTTCACAGCCCCAGCTGAAGACTTGACAATGGCGCGACGTTGTTCGCATACCTGCCGTGTCAAAAGATAAAAGCCTCTCGTCTTTGTGTCGTCTGAATATAGATTGCTGTGCGGTGGCACTCTCCATTCTCTGACCTCCTGCCCAGGCATCTGCCGTGTTTTTGCGCTAATGAATTGCCTTTTCGTAATTAGAAATGTCACGTTCTTCTCGCAGACAGATAAGCCAAAATGACAGCTAATAAATAAAAGCCGGAGCAACAGAAAAAGCACTGGGTCTTCTGGATTAGAGAACAGATGCTAGGGCTGCTTGTGTCGTGCTGCATTTTCCCCGTGTTTGGCGGAAGCCCGTGAGGAACATTGCCAACCGATTAACAGCTTCGTTTGGCAGATTCGTTGTTTTCGCACCCTCTGATGTGAAACAAAAAGGAAGTATGACATCACAGAAAGCTTGACAGGAACATGCAGAACTGTGTCTGAAGGCTAGTTTCGCCCGCTTTATTCGTGAGTTGCCCTCTCCAGCTTGGCGCCGTCTAATCTTCGCCCAAACTTTTGAGAAGAATTTCAAAGTTCATTGATCTCGTTTCAGTTCTGAGTACAGCTGCGCAACGTCTTGAAAGAAAAATCTGATCGTTAAAGTTCATTGATTCTATTCTAACTTGAGAAAGACAAGAGGTGCGCTCTGAGCTCACCTCCAAACCTCTTCAAACCTCCTGCATCATCTCGACTAGCTCACCTTCACCACATCGCTGGTTAACATTCAGCTCACCGTCAGTTCCAGCCTGACAGGTCACAGCCTAACTGAGAATTAAAGATTTGTTTCTCTGCAAGGATGGAATACCTTCTTTCAAGCTAATGAGAGGGACTTAGGGCATTCCTGTCCTGTAGAAACATCCTTTGCATACTCATCCAGAGGGCTAGCAGCGCCTGCGGTCTAAGGGGCGATGAACCGCTGGTGGTGCCACCTGAACTTCAAGGCTTGCCATAAGGCCTTTCTTCTGAAGTGGATAAAGAATTATGGTACTACTGGATTGTATGTTGTATCATGTTGCTTCTTGGTATTTCAGTGCAAAACCCTGTGTTCTGTGGAACACAATTTAGGATATTTTTGATGAAATCCGAGAGGTTTTTTTATCCCCATAGAAAGGGGATAAAAAAACTTTGTACGGTAATTACGTTGCTTTCTATAGGGGATAAAAAAAAACTCTCAGATTTCATTAAAAATATCTTAATTTGTGTTCTGAAGATGAACGAAAGGTTTGGAACGACATGAGGGTGAGTACTTAATGACATAGATTTCATTTTTGGGTGAACTAACCCTCTAACTACAGTAGTGGCCAAAAGTAAAAGTTTTTTTTTTTTTTTTTTATCTTTTATAAGTTCAATTAAACAATCAAAATATGGGGAAAATGTTTTACATTTTTAAAATATTTTAAATATGAAGGATAAACAAAAATCTAAATCTAATCTAAATTAAGGTATTTTTCTGATAATTTTTTTTTTTTTTTTTTCAAAAAAGGCCAACTACAAATACAGGTTTTATTTTACTATGCAAAAAAGCATAAAAAAGCAAAAAGTTCACAAGAAAACTTTGACTACAACATAATCACTTACTAATACTTTGTTCATCATTTATTTATATGACAGCCTGGCTAAAGATTATGTCTGCACAATTTGGCATGTTTTATTGTGTTATCACAAATAAAACAATGGAGTCCAAGAACAACTACGTAATATGATTACAAAATCTGTAACAAATTTTTAATGTTTAAAGCTGCAGTCCGCAACTTTAGGCGCTCTAGCAGTTAATAAACAAAACTGTATGCGTATTGCGGAAGAACACTGTAGCCGGAACTACTTCTTTCTGTTTATGCCTATGACGAGTCATGCAGGTACTGTCCTACTCCGCAGTGGTACGACCCGATCCAGTCTTAAATAGTCTGAAAATAAACACTTCTTATAGGCATACCAAAGTGATTCGGGATAAGACAAAAACATGGTTTGGAAAATGGATTCATGATATACTCGCTCATTATATAATTTTTGTAAATTTTGAACACAAAAAAAAGTTATGGACAGCAGCTTTACTGTCAGTTTTCCTAGTCCGGACATCACTTTTGGCCATTACTGTACTTGCAGTTTTGTTTAACCCTGCAATTTAGTTGCACTATTTTATCATTTATTTTATTTTCTATCCATCCGTTCATTCTTCAAACTAAGTATCCTCTGACAGAGTACGGGGATGCTGGAGCCTATCCCAGCGTTTTGGGCCCAAGCTGAGGAACACCTTGGACAAATTTAATTTAATTTAATTTTATTTTATTTTATTTTATTTTATTTTATTTTATTTTATTTTATTTTATTTTATTTTATTTTATTTTATTTTATTTTATTTTATTTTATTTTATTTTATTTTATTTTATTTTATTTTATTTTATTTTATTTCCAGCCACTATGTAAATTCATCTTTAATCACCTTCATGTCATTTCAAATCCATATGGCTTTCTTTTTTCCAGAGGAAAGACAATTTCATTCTTACTTACTTTAATGCTTTTTTTTTTAACAATAAAAGTAATTTTCTTTTTTTCTTTCTTTTTTTCTTACATTTTCAGGCATATTTGCATTGTTACCTGATTTGCATAATTCCTTTATTGAATTGTGTGCTAAAACAACGTCAGCGAGTGCATCTAAACAGCACTGTTAGCCAACGCAATGGATTCTTGATGAGATGTAGATGCCCATCATTATGTAATGTCCTGTAAGTTCAAAATCAAATCAACCTTCTTTTTGTAAAATATGATAATTGCTGATGAATTGATTGCTCAAAATGACAAATGTACAGATTTTTCTCAGAACAACAGAGCTGCAAAATACCAGAGAAATACTAATTATGCTAAAAATGAACCCACGGCTCACAAACTGTTCTCGGCGGGAGAATGCTAAATTTGCTGCAGTCTTTTGTTTATTTGATCCGTCAGTTTCCCCTGTTGTTTGCAGATGCAGTTTTGGAGGAAAAAAAAAATCCAAAATAGGTTGGGAATTTTGCTGCTGTGCACAGCTACATTATGTTCTGCCTCCAATTCCAAAGAGTTAGATGTTATGCCTGATACATTCTAATGCTAGTATGCTAATATGCTTCGGGTTTGTTGCTGTCAGGAAATGAAAAACGGTTGGTCACACACTGAACTGTTTCCCTCACCTTATCTCTGAGCCCGGCCACAATACAGTAATGAAAACCGCAGGCTGTTCCTTTCAGAGCTCGACTTTCTTACGGTGATAAGGTAGATGTGAATACAATGTGAAAGGCTAATGGATGAAGATGTCCAACAGGTTCATGCTGTCATGCGACTGAATTAAATAATGCCACCATAAATCAAGGAACGCTGCCATAAAACTATAAGTCTTTGTCATTGTACTAACACACACACAGCAGAAGACTGCTCAGGCTTTTTGTGTATTCTGCGGAAATCTTCACCATGATGAAGAAACATCTTAAGCTTACCATTATCCAAGCAAAGGTATTTTTTTTAGCTTTGACTATGGAAAGAAGGTGTGGGTGGTATAACCGAAATCATATTTCACAAAATGAGAATTTTTTTCCACGATAACGATATATACAGTGGGTACGGAAAGTATTCAGACCCCCTTAAATTTTTCACTCTTTGTTAT
Organism: Chanodichthys erythropterus; assembly: GCF_024489055.1. Taxonomy (NCBI): domain Eukaryota; kingdom Metazoa; phylum Chordata; class Actinopteri; order Cypriniformes; family Xenocyprididae; genus Chanodichthys; species Chanodichthys erythropterus. The sequence goes on from NC_090241.1 coordinate 31,116,986, forward strand.
ATTGCAGCCATTTGCTGCAGTTCATTTTTTTCCTCATTAATGTACACACAGCACCACATATTGACAGAAAAACACAGAATTGTTGACATTTTTGCAGATTTATTAAAAAAGAAAAACTGAAATATCACATGTTCCTAAGTATTCAGACCCTTTGCTGTGAGACTCATATATTTAACTCAGGTGCTGTCCATTTCTTCTGATCATCCTTAAGATGGTTCTACACCTTCATTTGAGTCCAGCTGTGTTTGATTATACTGATTGGACTTGATTAGGAAAGCCACACACCTGTCTATATAAGACCTTACAGCTCACAGTGCATGTCAGAGCAAATGAGAATCATGAGGTCAAAGGAACTGCCTGAAGAGCTCAGAGACAGAATTGTGGCAAGGCACAGATCTGGCCAAGGTTACAAAAAAATTTCTGCTGCACTTAAGGTTCCTAAGAGCACAGTGGCCTCCATAATCCTTAAATGGAAGACGTCTGGGACGATCAGAACCCTTCCTAGAGCTGACCGTCCAGCCAAACTGCGCTATCAGGGGAGAAGAGCCTTGGTGAGAGAGGTAAAGAGGAACCCAAAGATCACTGTTGCTGAGCTCCAGAGATGCAGTCGGGAGATGGGAGAAAGTTGTAGAAAGTCAACCATCACTGCAGCCCTCCATCAGTTGGGGCTTTATGGCAGAGTGGCCCGACGGAAGCCTCTCCTCAGTGCAAGACACATGAAAGCCCGCATGGAGTTTGCCAAGATGGTGAGAAATAAGACTCTCTGGTCTGATGAGACCAAGATAGAACTTTTTGGCCTTAATTCTAAGCGGTATGTGTGGAGAAAACCAGGCACTGCTCATCACCTGTCCAATACAGTCCCAACAGTGAAGCATGGTGGTGGCAGCATCATGCTGTGGGGGTGTTTCTGAATTCACGATCATATGACGAGAAACGCGGCTTTCTGTGCACACGCTTCAGCAGTTTGCCGGTCAGAATTAGCAAAGCATTGAGTTATTTTTCACAGCATAACGTGATATACACAATATAGCAAAATCTCTAACAATAGACATTTTATACTAATGGAAAGAATTTCCAGACTTATATGATGTAATCGTAACAACCGAGAATAAAGCTGTTGCATAAATAAATAAAAAAAGACTTTACTCTCTAAGGAATATTTTTGCTTGCTGTTTTCGCTTTATAGACACAGATGTATATGTCTCTGCATGACACAAGATAACTCATTGAGGACATGGAGGTTATTTGAGATCACGCAAATGGAGACTATGTTCGTTTAGGGTTAGTCTAATTCTTGCATTTGTGATAATAGCAAAGTGAAATAAAGGGAGGTTTGGGGGGTTTACTCATCAGTTTTGTTTTGTTTTCAGGCACTGCCTATCAGAGATTATGGATCTTAACTAGGTTTTTACTTTGTCAATAAGAATGATCTTGTGCTATTTTGAGCGTTTGCTTGACAAATGATTCAGGCATTCAATGAAATTCATTTACTTTATCTTTTGGATGGAAGAGCTTATCGTCTTCACATTAAATGTAAAATCAGATAAGCCCTCTGGAAATAAATCTGTAGAGAGCATATATTTATGGATTTTCAAAATACAATTTTATAGCTTCTGTCTGTACCATGAGGAATTTATTTCAGTATTTATTCTAGTAAATATTTGGCTGTACCGTTTCATAGTAAGAGACTTTCCATTTGCATTTGTTTATTTATTTTATTTATTTATTGCATTTAGGCCTGAAAGTTTCTCTTTAAGTCAGTCACTTCTAGATACACAACCTCAATGGGACACAAAAGGAGTTATTTATAGCTTTATAGCTTAAAGTCCAAGCTGCTCTTTTCCACATAATGAAAGTGAATGGTGACATGGCTGTCAACAAGATTTTCAGTGAACAATGACTTCAGTTTTACACTGTTCTTGATGCAAAGCTATCATATTGCTTCCGAAGTCTTGAAATTTAGCACATGAGTCATATGGACTGCATTTATTTTGTTTTATGTTGCATTTTTGGAGCTTGACAGGCCCGGTCCCCATCCACTTTCATTGTAAAGAGCAGCGTGAATGTTCTTTTTGTGTTCCACAGAAGAAAGAAAATCATACTGCTTTGGAATTACATGATAGTAGGTAAATAATTTTAGGGTGAACTAACACTTTAATGGCACTAACACTAACTTTATTGCCCCTGAAGTAATGAGGTTTGATACCACCACATTAGGGCTGGGAGAGAAAACGATAGCAATAATTATTGCAATATCATTTTCCTTGATAAAATTATAACAAGTGGTCGATGAATGCGCAATATCATGTTCAGCGCTGAGAAACACTGTGCGTAACAATACAGTCAGAGGACTTTTCAATCTACAAATCACCATAATTTGCCATGGAATTACTGTAGTAACACTAACTGCACCATGGTATGGTGGCAGAAATGTGGGATATTCATATCAAATTGTATTATATTATTAATGTACACAGGTTAAAAACACACAAAGTTGGGTTAAAAACAAACAGCGATTGGGTTGTTTTAACCTAGTGGTTGGGTTAAATGTTTGCCCAACCTGCTGGGCAGTTTTATTTAACTTAATTATTGTTTAAAAATTACTGTATTGCTACTGTTTTTTATACAAATACCATAGAAACCATATAGTTACATTTTATCATGGTATTGAGGTGCTATATGTGTGATTTTAACTGATCCTGATCTTAATGTATGCTACTATGGAAGACCAATGGTTAATTTTACCAAAACTCAGTGTATTTAAATTTTACTGAAATGCAGTTGTTACAATTTTTACTGTTTTTGTTAATGAACATTAATTCTGCATCTGCATCCTAACTCAAGCTACTTCTACTGTCAAAACATGTAATATGTACCATGTAATATTATTAATATTGCAGCCTGCACTGCAAACTGTGCTGAAGATATGCGTCATCAAAGTCATGACTTGAAACAGTATCAGCTGTTTGAACATGCAGAAACTAAGAAATAAATGTTTCTATTTCTAAGGAAAAATGACTGCAACAGTGTAAAGAATTCATAAATGTGAAATGTATGTCATGTTCTGACACTAAAGAGTAGTCTAAACCCACAATTACTGGTCTGGTTTCTACAACTTTCACTTAGGAGCAAAAATGTGACATTTATCATAATTATCGCGATCGACTGATATGAAAAATTATATTGTGATAATTTTCTTGCCCATATCGCCCAGCCCTACAGAGCATGGATTAAGTATTAGCCAAGCAGTTGTGTCTTTGTTTGCATACTTGCATAGAGCCTGTTCTTAGACGCTTTCATACTAAATCTGCTTACAATACAAGGCATATTACATTTAAGGGCAATGTAAGACATCTAAGCCCTAAACCTCAGCAGCATGACATATTTGAGAACTCCTAAGAGCACTAAACTGTCTGTGCACAGGCAAATTCAGTGCCACTACGTTAAGGCCTGTGTGATATTGAAAATGATGTCAAAGCTGCCTTGGAGGGAAGGGGAAAGGAACAGAGGACGTGAGGAACATGTTTCAGAACCACGGACAGCAACCCAAATAGGCACTACACATTAGCAAGTGCTTAACATCTAGACTCTGCTAGTTCTCCAGAATTGTAGAATTGGGTGCAAATGGTTTATAATTTTTTAGTGTTCTTCAGTCTGCCGCTGGCACTTGTGTTTAGTGCAGTAATGAGGCTCTGTTGACAGGACCTTGTAGTCGAGCTAATGGAGCGTGGGATAGATTTGACCAGCTCATCTCATTAATTGTGGCTGTGTGACATACCATTACCACCTCGACCCAGATTAAGTGGACTATATTTTAACATTCAGAGGTCAGCGGTGCTAGCTCTCGTTCAGATAGCTCTCGTTCACTGTGACTTTTTAAAGTCACTCTGAAATGTGTTTGCAACCCACTTTGCTCCCATAATATGACATGTTTCCGAGTAAAGAGGAAATTTAATGAAGAGAAATGTAGGTGGGGTGATCATGGCTGGTGGTCGGAGGGTAGAGACTATAATGAAAAATTCCAACATAATTACATAATTGCAAAAAATTCTGATTATTCTGTGAAGTACTAGTGAATAATTGAGGTATTTGTGTGAAGAAAATAAAGAGGGGCAATTTTGATGTTTAAATCTGTCTCTCTTTCTGTTTTTGGCATGATCTAGTGCCCCATTTTTGCATCTGGAGTGCTGCAAGGATTCCAGCCACAATATTGCCTTGAAGAGATAATTTATGTAGAGACAATTATGCAAATCAGTGTTTTACATACACGTATTAATAATTGCTCTATTTTAGGTTTAAAAGAATGTTCTGGGTTCAAAATAAGTTCTATCAGTAGCATCTCTGGCTTGCTGTGAATTACCACAGATCATTATTAAATACACTTGCACCATGGAAGTCGAAGGGGTAAGGTGTTAAATGGTTAAAGCAGTGTTTGCATTAGCATATTATTATAACAGGATTTTTCTGGTTTCAAAATAAGGTAAAATATGTTAATAGTAATGCATTTACAATTGAGGTCTATGGGTTGGGCATTCCTTAGGGTTTGTGTTAAAGCATGTTTATGAATTCTTCTGTATATATGCTCAAAAAAGTGATATTTACACTGTAATGTCTAAATCATTCTTTGGCTGTTTTACTGTTCTGGGTGAAAGAATACTGTCTTCAATGTAAAAAGTGGTAACCTGCAATTGATTTCAACCCATAAAAATTAGTTTTGTTGGTATAATTTAATGTATATAGATTGGTTCAATGATGTTAAATTATATTTTTCACTTGAATAAAACCAGTTAGACGTTACCACTTTTTCCAGTGTTAAATTAACTTATAACTGGGTATAGTTTTTTTTTTTTTTTTTTTTTTTATTCACCATCATGTCATTCCAAACCTGTGTAACTTTGTTTCTTCTGTGAAACACAAACAAGACTATGTTTGTGTTTCACAGAAGAAACAAAGTTACACAAAGTTACACATTAAGAATTGTAATGGTCAAAGTCACAAAAACACCATATATAAAAACACTTTATTTCTTATTTTAACCGTTGTTGGGTCTGTGTCAAATTTCAGATTTCAGAAACTTCCCCAACTCAAATTATTGATTTGGAGCTAATTTACAGGGGTGTGAAAATGTCTTTAGAAAGATGGCAGAATCATTATTTTATTCTTACACAGAGATTCTATTAGGTCTGTTAGTAAAATAGGTTGACTTTAGCAATATTTGTCTCTCTATATGCCAACAGTGACACTTCTTGTGTTTTTTCCCCTCAAGTTTGCATGCCTGTAACTCAAGAAGATATCTTAATATCCTTTTAGATTCTGGTTTTTAACAAACTTTTCTTTTGGTATCTTCATTTTAAAGGCCCTCGATGGTTCAATCCCAGAGATACGGAGATCTTAAATTGGTAAATTGTACACATTTTCAGTGGTCAAAAACCAAATGTGGGACACTTTGCATAAAGCTGATATTTTTTTTCTTTTAAAGAGGAATATCTAAAGAATAAATAATGTTGAAACTAGAAATATATGTTTTTCTGTCAACATAATTGCATAGGACATACCTGTCTGAGTGCCATGAATATTCCTTTTCCAAAGTTTGCATGCCTGTAACTCTAAAAGTATTCAAGATATCTGAATATATTCTCATTCTTAATAAACTTTTGTTTTGAAATCTTCATTTTCAAGGCCCTATCTAGTTCAGTCCCATAGATATGGGGACCTCAAAGCAGGAATGTAGGAATGTATCTTGCCAAAGTCTGTCATTAAAGTGGTTTGGTATAATTCCCTCCAAGATTTTATTCTCTTTGACTCATCGGATGGAAACGGAGCTTTATTTAGCAAATGTTTATAGGATATTCCAATTGTGCAAAAGTTAAATTCACAACTTTGGATGGAAATATAGCTAGTGGTACATTTGACTACTTACAGTATGTGTCCAGTCCCCATTAATTGTAATTGTATGCAAAACATGAACCAGTACATTATTCAAAAACTGTTTCTTTTCCGCTCCTCGGAAGAAACTAAGTCATGTGGGTTTTGAATGTCATCCAGAATGTTCTTTTCACCGCAAACCAGTTAATTCTTTTCTTAGTTCTTGTTCTGAAAAGTTATAAAGTAAGATCTAAAGAGTGAGAGTTGGAGAGAGGGTTTGATACTGAGTGAAAGAGAGGGGACAGAAAAGAGGAAAAATTATTTGAAAAAAAGGAGTTGACATAAACGGAAATAAATAGACGTCGCTCCCTCACCTGGGTGGCCCCTGGGCTACGCCCCTGAACTCTACGCTTTGGAATTGCAATTGTGGAGGCAGCGTCCTGCCCCAGGCTACCTGCAAGGGGTTAACTGGCAATTATGTCTGTTTAATGCAATGTCAAGAGCATCTATTCACAAGCGATGAGAACGCTGTTCCCCTCCCAGCTCTTCCCTCTCTTCATTTTACACATAAGCAAGCACAGGCTCATGCAGATGGCTTGCCGACAGCACAATCTTTCCCGGAATCCCTCAGTTGTTCTCTGATATTCAAAAGGAATACATTTGTTAAAGGAGTATTAGCATTTTGAAGTCCATCAAAGGGCTCTTTGTTAGTAAAAATGAACTGCATAGTGATGCCTTCTTTTAAAATGGCTGAGTTGATGGCAGAATGTTTTATCCAATAGTGACTAAATTGTTATTTACAGAATATAAACTACAGTGGCCTCGTTTTTGGGCAAATAGTTCACCACTTTCTTATTCCAGTGTGCACCTATTTGACTTTATTTCTTATTTTAACTCGTGACTCGTGTGATATTAGAAGAAGTTTTCTGAAAAGTTTTCTGCAGTAGCTTTGTGTGAGGGGAAAACAGATCAATTGAAGTCATTATTCACTGATAATCTTTTCCAGTGCTGCTTTCATATCTCATTTGCATATATTCAAATATGGTAAGGAAAAATGTGTCAAATGTCATGTGGTTCTCATGGGTCTAATAAGCAGTCACAACATGCCCAATTTGAATATGCAGATATGGAATGAGAGTTATGACAGTGAATAAATAAAAAATAAAAAAATCAGTCTGTACTGCAAGAGATGTAATGTTGTGCACAAGTCATAAGGTTTTGTGGTGCTTTTTTTATACTTTTGTGCTCGACACAAGAAAGAATCTCAGATTTGCTCAAGTCGCCATTGGCTAGTACATTTTTTATTTTTCTCGTCAGACTTTTTACATGAAATGCAAGAATAATGCAAATAAAAAATTCTACATAAATATAATATAATACATTTCAAACACTATTAAAGGGTTAGTTCACCCAAAAATAAAATTTCTGTCATTAATTACTCACCTTCTTCTCGTCCTAAACCCATAAGACCTTTGTTCATCTTCGGAGCACAAATTAAGATATTTTTGATGATATTTTTGATGAAATCTGAGAACTTTTTTTTTTATCCCCCATAGAAAGCAACGTAATTACCATTATTCAAAGTCCAGAAAGGTACTAAAGACATTGTTAAAATAGTCAACGTGACTACAGTGGTTCAACCTTAATGTTATGAAGTGTTGAGAATACTTTTTGTTCGCAAAAACAAAACAAAAATAATGACTTTATTCAACAAATTCTGCCATTGTCCTACACTGTTTACGCTCAGCACTCCCAGGTTCTACGTCATAAAGCCGGGCCAATATTGGCCGACACTGTTCACATGAGCAGCACGACACATGCGTGTGATGCTAACGCAGGAGCAGGCCAATAATGACCTGGCGTTCTGAAATTTGGTCGCATATGCGACTGATTTACTCGCATTGCAGAGTGTTGATAAGGTTGAGTAAATGATGGCAGAAATTCCATTTGTGGTTGTACTGTTGTGTCTACTAAGTGTCCAGATCCAGTTTGTAGCTGCTGTATGTTCAATCCTATTTTTGTCCATATGCTGTATATACTTTTCATCTTTATTTACCTCAGTTTCCTTGCAGCCGAAATATAGCCTTACGGTCTTAATTAAGTTATGAATAATATATGGGAAGAGTGTTTATATCTCTTGTAGTGTGTTTCGGAATCATGGTGATAACAGCAAAACATTTTTTGTGTCATAAAAGCAGCTACAGATTTAGTGAAGCCCTGCTAAACACAGCTTTATGTAACACTTTCGTTTATGATGACATCCAGTAATGTTTTTCCATAAGGCTGCGGGGGAATGTAAATTTGCAGCAAGACAGCTATAGGCAAAATAAATATTAATCTCTGTGCATAGCAACAAATTTATACAAAAGTCAAGACTATGTGCATAAGAATAAATGGAAGAAGGTGAAAATGTGCTACGGCAAAACCTTGAGAAAAAGAAGAACCCAAAATCTTTACAAAGAGTCTTTAGAAAGAAGAAACAAAGCAGTTAGAAGTCAAACATGCTTTTTTTCTTTGTCTATCAGCTCTCTAAGAACAAATGCATGCACACATATATGCCTTATATACTAAATACTTTTGGATTCTGTTGCTGGTTTTGGATAAACGATCGGATTTGTGCTTTGGTACATACATAGCGACTCTATTTTCGTACAGTTTGTTGCTTCATTCCTGTGGCCATCTTGCTGAGAAGCTTATCTGTATGCATTAGGAGTGGCCTGCGTAATGATTTTAAAGAATTCAAGATTGTGGAACGTTAACAACTGAAATAAAGGAATAAAGGCTCAAAATTGCTCTGAGAATTAGCTTGTCTAAACATGCCAGAGAACTCAATTACATATCTAATTAATGTCAGCAGCGTCTCACAAGGCTAAGAGCTGTAGCGGTTTTTATTCGCTGCCCTTGAAAGGAATTTCACATTTTGCAAACAAGCAAATATGTTGTGCAGATTCAGTACAAAAGAATGTCATTTGCAAGGCTTTGAAATTTAGTGCTGCTTGCTAAGGAACATATCATGATTACTACTGCTCATTCCTTAAATAGTATGAAATAGTATGAAAGTGTAACTCATCCTGCACCATTTGTGCTCCAGACGTGAATAATGTTTCAAATCATGTGATATGTTGAGGAGAGGTGTACTATTACTTTTCTATATGGTCAGACTTGCAATTTTCACCTGGCAGATGATAAAATAGGTAAAAATAAAAATCCCACAGGCTTACATTGAACCAGGGACCCGAACCATAGACTTGCGAATGAGTTCTTTTGATTTTAATCAGTAAGCGACCACCCAGAACAACCACATAGCAACATGCTAAAAAACAATCGGAACTCTAAATATATCAACGCCATGGATGTAGATTTGATTTGGACATGCAGTGTCCGTACTTAATGAAAATAAAATTCTAGAGATACAGTATTGGTAATATTTAGGAGCCTATTCAAGATTCACAGAGTACACACACACACACACACACACACACACACACACACACACACACACACACACACACACACACACACACATGTTTGTTTTTGTGAATTGTGGGGACTTTCCATAGGCCGCAATGCATTTTATACTGTACCAACTGTACTTTCTATCCCCCTACCCTACCCCTAACCCTAAACCTAACCATCTCAGGAAACTGTGCACACCTTTATTTTCTCACAAAAACATCATTTAGTATTTTTATTAATTAATTTACATTAATTACACACACACACACACACACACACACACACACACACACACACACACACACACACACACACACACACACACACACACACACACACACACACACACACACACACACACACACACAAACATTTTTACATTTTTAATAAAACATTGTTTTTGTTTTTAAAACTATTTTAAATATGAAGACTCATGAAATGTCCTCATAAAACATGTTTACGTCGTAATACCAGTGTAATACCCATGTCATTATACAAATTTGTGTCCTCATAAATCATGAAAACAAGCACACACACACACACATACGTTGAGTTTTCATGTTTTACAGGGGCTTTCCATAGGCATAATAATTCTTATAGTATACAAACTGTATATTGTATTCCCTACCTCTAAAAATAAACATAACAGAAAACTTTCTGCATTTTTCCATTTTCAAAAAACATCACATAGTATGTTTTATAAGCTGTTTTCCTCATGGGGACCTCAGTGTTCCCACAAAGACAGGGATTTTGATTTGAATACGGCTATCCTTGTTGGTACATTTTGTCCCCATAATGTAGAGTATAGCCCCCCCCCCCCCCCGACACACACACACATACACACACACACATACGTTGTCAAAAGTACCAACTTCGGTATCAAGTCGGTACTGAGATTTTAAAAATGTGACGCTTTGAGTGTTGTTGTGTGGATTCGTAAACACCTCTGATTGGCTATTGTGTTCAAGCGCTCATCAGATATGTCTGTGATTGGTTATAATGATCAACGCTTCAAAAACTTGTTGTAAATTGTCATCAATAATGCTCTTCACTGAGCGCTTACACAGATACAGCGTTTGAATGCAGTTGTCGCCCATTTGAAAGCATAAGACGCCCGCTGTCAAACACTTCCACTCCCGCTTTCAAAACGCTTTCAAATTCAAAAACTTTTGTGTGTTAATCATTGTAGCCAATCACAGACATATATGTTGAGTGGGAGAACACAAAGGCCAATCAGAGGTGTTTACGAATCCGCTCAACAGTGCTCAAAGTGTCACATTTTTAGAATTTCACTACTGGCTTGCTCTCAAAGTCTAGTACATACTAGTACATACATGTACAGATTGATTGATTGATTGATTTATTGAAGGGTATTTGATGATCCAGTGAAATGATTCTTGTTTTTGACTTGAGTGGTTATGGGTTGCTTCTAATGCAACTTTTAATAAACCAAGCAAAATTGCTACTATTTTTTTTTATTTATTTTTTTTATCATAAATGGGTGCACGTTTTTATTTTGTGACTTTGCCAGAACAGAGAGTGGTTGCAGGGCGAGGTGGATTGTGTACTGCTCTAGAAAACAGTGTCAATTGAACCCATTTGCATCCATAAACCAGCTTAAAGTATCAAAAAGAGCTTGGAACAGGGCAAACACAAAGAGAAAATCCTTTCCCAGTTAAATTCTTGGTGTGTAATGACTCGCTGATGCCAGAAATCGAATAATCTTAACGTGGTGGTGGCAAAAGTGTAGGCCGTGGTAATTCTTTTGCTTTATTTTGTCATTCCATTATTCCTTGTGCTTACTCATCAAGTGGTGTTTTTTTCCCATGGTAGAATGGTGCAAAAAGCGCCTCTTTAAACTCAGATTATCTTGCTATCCCTTTTGTGGACTCTCTTGCTCTCTCTCTCCCTCCCTCCCTTCGCCCGCTTCCCCTTTGCAAGCTGCATTGGTCAATAATGTAAGACTGCATGCTCGCTGCTTCTTGACAGCAGGGCAGCAAATGGAGCAGCCAGACCTGTCTGCTGGTACTGTGAATAATGCAAGGAGGCTGTTCACCAGGCAGCGCTGTTCCAGAGGCACACCTTCTCTCGCTTGCTGACTAAGACTAATGCGGAGAGAGAAAGATTCCTGATCTTAGATCAGCACTCTCACTCTGCAGACCTTCACAGCAGGTGTTTTAAAGAGGCCTATTAACACAGCCAAAGCAGGTCTCAGAGTTTGTGGTTTGCCTTTCCCTCTTTTGCTTAGCTTCAATTCTGCTGCTCTCAACCCATTAATGTGAATCATTTGTTTGCTTACTAAAAGCTTAGTGCTTAATAAACTCTAGCTTATAGTAATGGTCGACCAGTTTCTGGAGAGCAAGGCAGCTGGTATATTTTAAATAATTGCACTATTTTAATTTGACTTTAATTTACATTAGTTACTTTGGTGCTATGAGCTGAACTATAAAAGGAAAAACTTATGATTAAATATTGTAATTTTATTTTAGTGTAATTTTAAAAAATATTACAAATATTTCTTATATTAATCTGTAATCAATTTATAGTTATTTACCATGTTACAATTTGTTTACAATTAAATGCCATGTATATAATTATTTTTAATTATTATTATTATTATTTCCCGCCAGCATTTTTAAAAAAAAAAGTTGCCAGCCACTGCCAGCATTTTTGATCATTTTAACAAAACTTACATAGCCCCCAGAATATTTTGTTGTATGAATATCTGAATATGCAATATAATATATATATATATATATATATATATATATATATATATATATATATATATATATATATATATAAAACATTTGAACAAAAAACCCGTTTTTTTCTAGCTTCATGCTTTTTTTTTTATCAACACTTGTATATGGTTAAGTTTCATAAAAAAGCAATATTTAGATTTTTTTTTTTTTTTCAAAGACTGCAACTTGCATAAGCAATGCCTTTATCGCTTGTTTCTGCTTCTTCGCCTGTGTTTTGATCCGGAGATACTCTACTTTTTCAGTAGTTGCATAATAGCGCCCCCTACCATATAACTGTGGAAACACAGAAGGCTGGAGAATTCTGTCAATGGCGTTGCCTCATAAATGATGGAAAATTCCACCAATGGTGGGGAAAGAGTAAAATGAGACATGCACAAAATGGTTAAAATGGATGAACTCTTATTTTGCACAATATTCTTCAAAATTCCCTCAAAAAATATTTTTAAACAGGAAAATGTGCATTATTGTGGTGATACTGGCCATTTGATCTGTGCTTCATGGTATATTGGTCGACTGCTACTTGCCTTCTGTACTGTTTTAAAGTTTCACAGATATATACACTATTAAATATATACAGACGTGTAGAAAACTGAAACCTGGTTGCAGAAAAAAGAATGTTTCAGACAATACATGTCTTTTATTGCATCATTCTTTCATCTGTGGCTTACAGAAAAAAGTCTTGCTGTTATTGTCTGTACAGATGACAAGTGCAACATTGAAGAAAACACAATTATCGATCAAACTCGCAGTCATAGAGTGAAAATCACAGCAGATCATTCTTTTCTGATACAAACTCTGCAGTGTCCAATGTTTCACGGTGGTCTGGTGGTGAAGGGAGAGTGTAGCAGTCTGATGTTAATTGACAGTAAAAAGTGTTTCATGTTTGAGTCCAAGAGAGAGTCATGAGGTGATTGCCACTTGCAAGAACAGAGCAGCATGATGTCATATGATTCTCAGTTACAAAACCTCACTGCAAAATCATCTGCTTTTCATTCACACGACTTTTCATCTAAATTATTGGATGTGTAAAACTGTAAGAAAACGTTTTCTTTTCAATTAATAGTCCCTGCACAAAGGTGCATTGTGTAGAGACCCTCTCCCTGAGTTCAACAAGACCTCTATTTGAGATCTCTATTGAGATTTTAGTCTTCACTTGATAAAACAATTCATCAAGTGAAGAAACGTCACATTGTAGCATTCTGGTGAACAACAATATGCTGACTTTAGTGTGCTGACTGAATAAAACTGCGTGTTTTATAATGTTTGGTCATGCACCTGTATTTGAGGTATTTTTGGATTTGCATGCTTTGTTTTTTAGCCTTCACTTGATGCACTTGATGTTCCCTGGTGAATGTTGGTTTTACACCATTTATGATTTTGAATACATGTGAATATGCTCTTTTTTCAAGTGTTTTGTATACAAAATATTATGTTAAAAATAGAATGCAATGGTTTCTAGGTGTTACTACTGAATGTGTTTACTGGGTTGATGACCTCTAATCTATTAAATAATGATACATTAAAGCAATAAGCCCAAAGAAGTGAATTTAGTGCAGCTAAGGGAGTTTTTGGCACTCAACTTTTGTATATCACGGCTTCACTGGGCTTATTGCTTTTATAACATGCTTATTCCACATACCTGGCAAGGTTTCATAAAACAAACACCTAGACACAAAAATGTAATGCTATTGATATATAAAAAAAAAAATATATATATATATATATATATATATATATATATTATTATAATATATTATTATATTATATATAATGGTTGCACGCAGACGCAGTGGTGCAGTGTTGCTGATGGAACATGGCTCAACCAATTATAATCAAGTACTGGATCCGTTTTAATATAATAACCTTTATTTAAACTTTTTCTGTTAAATAACAATACAAAAACCTGGCCAGCATTTGAGTTTATACTTATAGACGTACAGTATTATAAAATATATTTATATTATGTACATTCAAAAGTTTGGGCTCAGTAAGATTGAAATAATGGATAATGTTCATTTAGTAAGGATGCATTTAATTTAATTAACACTGAAGGCTTGAGTAATGATGCTGTAATAATATTTCTCAGTATTTCTATTTATGTTGCACTTTTGATCAAATAAATGCAGCCTTGATGAGAATAAAAGACTTCTTTCAAAAACAAAAGAATCTTACTGATTATCACCTTAAAGGGTTAGTTCACACAAAAATGAAATTTCTGTCATTAATTACTCACCCTCATGCCGTCCCAAAGCCGTAAGACCTTCATTCATCTTCGAAACACAAATTAAGATATTTTTGATGAAATTCGAGGTTTGCTGCCTATGTGTGGTTCAGAAACCCTCGGATTTCATCAAAAATATCTTAATTTGTGTTTTGAAGATGAACGAAGGTCTTACGGGTTTGAAACGAAATGAGGGTGAGAAATTAATGAAAAATTTTTGGGTGAACTAACCCTTTAAATTTCTGAATGATGGTATGCTTTATATAGTGACAATCCACAGCCACCATTTGAGAATCAATGCATGGCCATCATCAAATGCGGGCGACTGCTGTAGTGACTACATCACTAAACGTCTCCATCCAAGACAACGCCATTTCAGGGAAAGAGCTCAGGGCAGTCCGGTCATGGAGTGGTGTAGCAGCCCGCCCCATACCACCACTAACAACAGACGAAAATGTCTTGATTTTAATCCAAGAATGCCCATTTTATGTCTCTTTAGAATATCAAAGAGAAAACTGCAAAAATAAAAAGCCCAAGCCCACTTGTATGAGTCACTTGGCATCTCTAAAGTGCCAAGATCTTTAACTCATTTGGCTTTGCATTTTTCTTTAAACTACAGCATGCAAACTGGAATGCAATTAATCAGATTTTTGACTTCATGCAGCACTATACCAGAAAGCTTCACTTTGTGCAAAAAATATTTTTTTTTTATGCCTCTAAGCAGGTATTTATTTCAACTCTTAAATCTAGCTCATGCCAATTTGTGGGTTCTGTCATCAGCATTAGAGCTTTCAGACTCCAGGGCTCACAGTTAGAAGGAGGAGTATTTTCTTATGACTGACAAAAACAGAAACATAATTTTCTGCTCAGGCAGACACAGTGTCAGCTGAAAAGCATAGGGGGAAGCCTGAAGATCCACTCAGCATGCCTTTGATCGCATTACGGCTCTTCTGGCCTTCAATATGCTTTCAATTTGTGTCAGATTTCCCCCTCGTGCTTTAGCATTAGCATTTAGCAATCATGTGCTTGAGTAAAATCTCAGTCGGTGGAGGCGAGAACAGTTAGGGCTTTGATGATGGAAAAATACTAGTAGTTTGGAAACAGGGAAAGTGGGAATGTTTTTAAAATAACCGGGAGCCCAATTTTCAGATAAAAGAAAGAGTTAAAAGCAGTAAAGGTTGCATACTGATTGCTTTATTTATTTAGAATGCACTTCGCTGGCTTTATAGAGACTTTTGCGTGGAAAATGCACTAGATGACAGAGCCTAGCTGAATTTACATGTTTAAGAGTGTGTCCGTTTTCAGTGTTACAATATTTTTTTTTCTCTCTACCACTTTTAAGTAAGCCATTTGTAGGTTGTTGTTTTTTTTTCCACCTTTAAAACGTTGCTCTTGGTCTGAGACATCCAGTAGCCCCAGGCTTTTTTTTTTTTTTTTTTTTTTTTTTTAAATTCCACAAATGGTGCAGAAATAGAAACCTTTAAAATAAACAAGATATTTCAGAGATTTTTGGATGCACATGCTTTCTGTTTTTCTTTTTAAATTTTCACTTGATACACTTGATGTTACCTGTTGAATGTTGGTTTTGCACCATTTATGCTTTTGAATGAATGTGAATAAATTTTTTTTTGTTCTTCAAATGTTTGTGTACAAATATGATGTTAAAATAGAATGCATAATCCATTGAAATAATACAAAAACCTGGCCAACATTTGAGTTTATACTTGTAGTAGAATAAATAGAACAATATTATAGTGTCCCAATCAAACATGACGTGATAAAGCGTTAAGTGATAAAAGGGTGTTAATCAGTGTTTTTAATCTAACAATCCAAGTAGCCCCACCCACATACGGAAATCTCATTGGACCAAAGTATTGGTCATGTATATTAATAATAAAATTATGTCATGGTGGAGTGAGTGTAACTGTTGATTGTGTTCTAATCAAACATCACATGACAAAATTACAATAACAGTAGTGTTAAGCCACTGTAAGAGATTGTTACGGCTTTTGCGTCACCAAATACAATAGTTTTGGGCTTCATAAGTGTGATTTATTTATTTGTTTGTTTGTTTGTTTGTTTGCTTTTATTTTTTTGGGTACTGTTTTTTTGTCCATGGCACATTGTCATGATAGTTTTATAGGGTAAGTTGTTATTGCTAAATGTAAAATCTAATTAAAAAATCCATGGGGACACATAATTGAATTAATAGGATTAAATTGAATAATTAACTCTTGCTAATTTAATGTAATGTTTGGCTTAAAATAAAATCAGGTCAGGACATAATAAAAGGGTTATTTTCTTAATCCATCTACCATTTTAATTTTTCATCATACAACTGTTTTATTAAAAATGTAGTTCAGAGTATGTAATTATAACAAATGCTGTAATTCCTTATATAATGAATAGTTTTCCCCCTAAAAAATTATATTTTTTTTTTGTTCTAGCTGTATTTTTCACCCAATGCAAAAAAATGTCCTCTGATCTGATACTATATTTGACACACTCCTCGCGTATCCTCTTTGGAGTTGTATGCTTTAGTCCAAGTCATTCCGAAATCTTTGACCTCTGTCCCTCAGCGGGACCTATGAGGAGAGACCTGGAAAATGAGAGACACTTGCAGAATGAGTCGGGCACATCCACAGGGTAGTCGAGACAAGATGTGTGTGTGTGTGTACATGCATGTACCTGTACGCGTGTGTCTATAATGCAGGAGTTTTAAACCATGGGTCCACCGGTCAAATGTTTGAGCATAAACAACATCTGCAAAGTTACAACGCTTTCTTGAATCCTTGTTAAGGATTAGAAGAGGAAGAGTTGTTGTAGTAGAGTGTTGTTATGCAGTCATTTTACGCCAGACGGCCTCACAAATGAGGTTCAATTCATCGCTGGATTTGCACAAAAGATGAACATGACGGTACATGCTAGTCGAAGAGTTGAATCAACTCCACAGCAACTACATAAATGTATCCATTAATCATTCAGAAACGTCCAGTTGCATTCTAAAAGTTGTAACTTCTTCCTGAGTCTCCATCAGTCCGGTTTGAACAATGTAAGGCTGAACGCCATTACTGACAATCCTCATTTTGGCTGCGTGAGATTCTCCAGCTTTGTTGTTGTTGAGAAACTGAAGCACAAGCTGTTAAAGCTCCGCCCTCTTCTGCAAAGTGGGCCAGGAGCAGCAGCTCATTTGCATTTAAAGGGACACATACAAAAACAGCATATTTTGAGCTGAAACTTCACAGATACATTCTGGGGACACTGGAGACTTATATTACCTCTTGTAAAAGGGGCATTTTAGGACCACTTTAAGATAATGTAAGATAAGATAAGGCGTGTCTTAAGTTTCACAGCTCTTTGCCATCAAGAGTGAAATCATCTTTGCACATGATTCCATTCCTTGTTTCAACAGACATTTGCTGGTAGACTAAAGACACGTTTCCAGTAGCTCAGTTCGTGTTGTTGCGGAATCTTTCATCTGGAAATGAAGAGCACAGGAGTATTCGTAAGGAGTTTTCACTGTGTCACAAAGTAGAAAGATAACCCAGAAAACAAAGAAAATCCTTTGTATTCTCAGCTCGGTGAAATGCATGCAATCAGTGTACGATTTGACTTTTACAGCCAAGATATGCAAGACTTCGACTAGCTTCCCTCATATTTTAACAACCACTTCTTGAAAAGGAAAATGATGAAGCTGCAAGGAAAATGATGTTCAGCTCTCACATTTATATAGGTGTGTAATCATGCAGACTTCTCTTTCTTGTATCTATATTGCATTCTCTTTCCTTTTTCTCAGTTTTTCCCCCCAATCTTACAACAAATTGTTCCAGTCATTCAAAGTCATACGTACCTATCGATAAACCATATAGCATCAGATATCGTTCTTTGAGTCAGAACCAGGGTGCAAATTAGCACTGTTTTCAACAAGGACAATTTTTGTTATGTCTAAGCTGTGAAGCATGATTTGTTAGTTCCTACGGCAAAATCACAAGTTAAGGTCTTTGCACACTAAGTTTGTATTTTTTCATATTCGTCATCCTAAAAAATTGTCATGCACAGAAACCTTGCATACTGAGTCCGGTGTGTATTAACTAATCCACTGTGAAAAAATTCACAAAATGATACAAAATGGAGTCTTCAAGCAGTAAGGATGATTTTGTTGTCCTCTCTCTTCTTAAAAAGAGAAAAAGAAAGAGGAAATATTGGATCCATCTAATTCTAAGATTGCATAGAGAGGAAGGAGAGTTCCACCTCCTTATCAAGGCGCTGCAGGATTATCCCAAGAGATTCAAAGTTTACTTCAGGATGTCAGTAGCTCAGTTTGATGCTTTGCTAGTGATACTGGAGCTACATATTAAAAAGAAAACCACTAATATACACTGCCTGGCCCAAAAAAAAAAAAAAAAAAAAAAAAAAAGTCGCTGTTTGGATTTTAATAGGCAAATATTTAAGAGTCTACGGATGCATCATTAGTGTCATTACAGTGATTATTATGTTTCTAACATGTTTGGGATGTGCTGGAGTAGACTTTACAGAGTGCTCACCTCTTGCATTGTCAATACAAGATCATGACACAAAAATAATGCACCTCTTGATGGAAATAAATGTTGTGATGTTATGTTATTTCCATCTTTAAGGGTTAAAAGAACCGTTGCCAAACATATAACATGCTAGAAACAGAATAATCACTGAAATAATAATCCATTCATAGATTCTTAAGTATTTGCCTATTAAAATCCAAACAGTGACTTTTTTTTGGCTGGGCATTGCATATGTATTCCACACTTTGTTTGTGATGCAAGACGAAGTGGATCAACTTGTCAGGCGCCATTTTGGCATACGTTTCTATGGTGGCTCTGAATTGTCAAAACACCTCTCAAAATGCTTGCCACGGATGCGAAAAACGCAGAAAAGTAATGATGCTGAAAATTCAGCCTTGCATCACAGGAATAAATTTAAATTTTTTAAAATATATCAAAATAGAAAAGTTATTTTAAATTGTAATGATATTTGACAATATAACTGCACTGTACTGTAACCTTGGCGAGACTTCTTTCAAAAAACATCTCCCAAAATCTTCCAGACTCCAAACTTTTGCATGGTAGTACAAAATACTACAGTATTTTGTTACTTTTTTTTTTTTTTTTGACAGTTTCAAACGTTTGGCTAACCATGCTAGGTACATCTGAGACTGACCTGAACAGATTGCACCACAATAATTGCTTATAGAAATTCCTTTAAAACATTGACAACTGAAAGTTATTGCTTTGTACATCAGTCTGAACTCAGATGCAATAGAATCCATTTATAAAAATCTACATATATTGCTATTGATTTCAGCAACTGACTGTCATCAAACGCTGAGCTTTGAAGGCTCCATATTGGCTGATATTAGAAGTTTTCAAAGCAACTGAACCAAAAAGCTTGTCACACAAAGTATTCTGCCCACCATATGTTGTCTTATTAATTTCAACACAAACACATTTAGATAGTGTTTCTGATCAAAACATAAATCGTATTGTTGAGTCAGTGATAACAATACTGTCTGACAGGTCTTCTGTAGATAAATAGATTGCGTATTGTCCACATTCATCATTTGTTCTTTTTTTTTTTTTCTTTTCTTTTTTTTTTTTTTAGAGATCATGAAATAAGAGATCTAGTGTTTAAATATTATTTGTTGTGAACATCCTTTGAAGGAAAAAGCACATTTGGTCGCAAACAGACTATCCCATTTGAACCGAAAGCTTAATTTATAGTCTAATTTAGATTTCTATGTAAATCAAAGTTTTAAATTGTATTTGTTTTATAAAGTTTTAAATTAGCAACAGACTAATATAATATTTAGCTTGATGATCACCATGTTTTGATCACCTCCTTTGACTGAGCATTTGTCGAAAAAAGAATCTAATACAGTACTTCAGACCCATTTTGAATCCTATTTGTGGAAAGTGCCTAGCGCCCAAACGTCTGTTTTCCCCCTGCTGGCTCTTGCTTGTCAAGGCCCATCAATGATGCTGTGGACCCGTAACTACACCTGAGGCCCTCTTTTCTTCCTCAGAATACATTCCTCTCTCTTTCCTTTCAGACCTTCTCCATCTTTGATTCCCCACTTCACCCAGCAGATGTCTAGATCTTAAGTTGCACTCCTGTGGTTGGCGAGCTGGCAGACGCGAGCCTCGCGTGCCCGCTCCCTTCGAGCCCTGTGGGGAAATGCGCCTACCTGGGCGGCTCTGTAATTTTGTTTTCTCTTTGCTTCTTTCATATGAGCGCACTTACATCCACGCAGCAAGGTCAAGCGAGTCTGGAGAACTTGTATGATTCTACATCTGCAGGATTAAATGCATTTACCGCCTCCGTTCATACGAAGAGGGTGAGTTTGAGAACCAGAGAAAGGAGAGATTTGACGAGAAGGACTAAAATAAATATGTCAGACATCTTGCCATCTGCACGAGGGGCATTCCAAAGGGACTAATTAGCCAGCCATGGTGGGCTGGATTGCTCGTTTGAAAGTGATTCGCTCTTCTAGGGGAAAACAGGTGGAGGAGTTTTTTTCATCTTCACTCACTTTATTGCATTTGAGTGGTTTGGCAATTGCACTTTTACTCTTAATGCTTGTTCTTTGAATGTTTTCTAAAATGCCTTCATTGGTGTCTTTAACGCTGTCAATCAGCTGCTGATGGTGGTGTCCCTTAGGTGTATAGTGTTTTACACATATTGCAGCGAGATGATGAGTCTGGGGAGAAGACGCTTAATAACTTGTTGGTTCTTTCCTCCCTCTGGTTTATGTGTTTATATGCTTTAAAAGTGAGTCATACTGCCTCAGAGGGAGTGAAGAATTGTGGGTCCACAAAGGAAAAACAGGATTTGGATCATTTGGAATAGTGTACTACTATTATTTTTGCATTATGTTGTGCTGTTTGCATCAAATAAGTCTGCCGTATATTGTGCAAAATGTGTTTTAGCTAAGAATGCAAAATAATGTGATGAGTTTTAGCACAACATGTGACATTTATTTGAAATAGAAAGCTTTTGTATCATTATAAGTCATTACATTCACTTTTGATCAATTTAATGAATCTTTGCAGAATGAAAGTATTAAAGGTGCCATCGAATGGAAAATTTAATTTACCTTGGCATAGATGAATAACAAGAGTTCAGTACATGGAAATGACATACAGTGAGTCTCAAACACCTTTGTTTCCTCCTTCTTATGTAAATCTCATTTGTTTAAAAGACCTCAGAAGAACAGGTTGGCGAATCTCAACATAACACGACTGATACATAACAGTCGGGGTGTACGCCCCCAATATTTGCATATGCCAGTCCATGTTCAAGGCATTAGACAAGGGCAGCCAGTATTAACGTCTGGATGTGCACAGCTGAATCATCAGACTAGGTAAGCAAGTAAGGACAACAGCGAAAAATGGCAGATGGAGCAATAATAACTGACATGATCCATGATAACATGATATTTTTAGTGATATTTGTAAACTGTCTTTCTAAATGTTTCGTTAGCATGTTGCTAATGTACTGTTAAATGTGGTTAAAATTACCATCGTTTCTTACTGTATTCACAGAGACAAGAGAGCCGTCGCTATTTTCATTTTTAAACACTTGCAGTCTGTATAATACATTAGCCCTGTATTAGCCCGTTAGCCACGGAGCATAGCCTTAAAATCATTCAGAATCAAATGTAAACATCCAAATAAACACTATACTCACATGATCCGAAGCATGCATGCAGCATGCATGACGAACATTTTGTAAAGATCCATTTGAGGGTTATATTAGCTGTGTGAACTTTGTTTATGCACTGTATTATAGTCGAGAGCTCGGGGGGAGGGAGCATGAGATTTAAAGGGGCCGCGCGCTGAATCGGTGCATAGTTAATGATGCCCCAAAATAGGCAGTTAAAAAATGTATTAAAAAAAATCTATGGGGTATTTTGAGCTGAAACTTCACAGACACATTCAGGGGACACCTTAGACTTATATTACATCTTGTGAAAGAACGTTCTAGTGCACTTTAAGGTTACTTTATTTTAAGGTGACGTAGTTACATTGTACTTACACAAATAAGTACTGTGTAATATTATTATAACTATATGTACTTACTATATAGTTACGGTTAGGATTTGGTTTAGGGTTAGTTACTTGTAATTATGCATAATTTACTGTTATTACTATAGTAAGTACATATAATAACATGTATGTCAAGTATTAGTATTAATAATAAATCTTACTGACCCCAAATTTTTCAACAGTACACTCTAAAAAATGCTGGGTTAAAAACAACCCAAGTTGGGTTAAAAATGGCCAAACCCAATGACTGTGTTGTTTTAACCCAGCGGTTGGGTTAAATGTTTGCCCAACGTGCTGGGTAGTTTTATTTAACCCAACTATTGTTTAAAAATTACTATATGGCTGGCTTAAAATTAACCCGAAATAGGTTGGAAATTAAAAATAAGACACATAATTATAGAAGGCAACAATAATAATCAAAATGTAACCATTTATTAATAATGAATTTAGGAAATGTTTATTGTTTAATTATTATTCATTAAACTTATTAATAAATGTAAATTGGCAACATAATTTGGGTTCATTTTAAGCAAGCAATACAGTAATTTTTAAACAGTAGTTGAGCTAAATAAAACTACCCAGCAGGTTGGGAAAACATTTAACCCAACTGCTGGGTTAACCCAGCTTTTTTTAGTGTAGTGTATACTCTTAATGTTTCTGCATTATGTAGTACGTATACTGTGCACAGAATGCAAATGTTTGCACTATTGTGTGAAACATTTACTGTTGCATATTGCATACTGCTTTACATTTTATTTTAAAAACTTAGGCATTATACAGTATATACTGACCAAATTAATAGTGAACTTAATGGCTGCCTCCATCATACCCTGAATTGGATCAGGTGTTTTGAGGATTTGATTGGACCACATGAGGGCTTGTCAAGGGCTACATTGTTTGTTTCTTAACACGTTGAAAATGCAATTGAATTGTTCTGCCCTTAAACCAAAACATGTCCGCTTAGGAAAGTGCTGTTGCACGCTTGGGTTTGTTAGGAAAAAAACATTCTGACCTCTTTGGCTCCTATTTACCCACGTCTCTCTTCAATCAATACGTGCAAGCCCTTTGGGTGCATGCAGGGCGACGTCAGCTATTTACAGTGTGTGTGTTTTCAATACTTCAACTCCAGTGACTTGTCAACGACCTCATAAGCTTGTGAACCCCATCGGCTTTGTGTAGTTATTGCGGGCAGAGAGGCTAATTGTGCTTATGGGTGGGAGAAAGAAAGCACGGGGGAAAGAGAAAGAAAAGATGCTGGGTTGATGAATGATACTTGTGAAGCTCTGACAATGTGTGCAAAGACTTGAATTTCCTAATCAAGATTTAAAGTGCATATTTCATTTTTTAGTGTTGTTTGCTAAGGCAATCATCACTGTTATAATTTCTAGTAGGAGTTAGAAGTCTGTTATAGTTTGTGTTATGGACATGAATGTTACCTCAGATTGTGTGGCTTGTTGAGGAGAGGTGTCATCTCTTTTCTAGGTAATCCGACTTGACGTTTTTCACCTGGGGAATGATTAAAATGGAAAACATTACAGTGAAGCAAAAACTTAGCAACCACTTACCACAGATGACAGCAGGTTTATTAGTCACTTTATGACCTAATGCATGGATCCAAAATACTGTCACACATGCACTTTCTTTCTAAACTATTTACATTCTTAAGACATAACCGACTGTGTATATGAGAATATTTTGACATGTATTTGTCTGTTCAAGCACAAGAAGACACAAAAGAGAACTCAATTCAGTATTCATTCACTATAAGAGAGGCGGCTTTTTAAGCGCATGCTCTGGATGTGCCCAGCACATAAAACAGCGCGCACATGCCAAATTAAGTACTCTTTCAGCCTTGCAAAGCATACTTCATTTTACTCGTACACGTACACAAGCGTATGATGCATTCGCAGTTTTAAGCAAACGTGTTACAACCCATATAAACATTTTTGTATTCTTTCATGCTAGAGCTGTACAAATGACGGTATTTTCTAACCACTTCACACAATCTCTGGTCTATGTAGGCCTCCATTGTCGCTGTAGCTCGCATGTGTTCCATTCTGTTCTGTTTATGCAGTTTTTCTTCAACAACCTTATGAATCGACGCCCCCAGGGCACAGTTGCCACCTTGTGGATAAACTAATTACTACAATAAATAAATAAATACGCTTGTGTGACCTCCACATGCAAAGTATGCATGGTTGCAAAAATCCAATGGTGCGCATACAGTATGTGCACACTATTCTGATGATGAAATTTGCGTCACGCGTATTGTATGCTGACCCCCGCGTACGTGTAAAAAGTGAAGTATAGTCTTTGAGGTATCCCAGTCAGAACACCCATCATCAAGCATCATCCTAGCAACCACATTAGCATGTGCTAAAAACAACTCAGAACACCTTACCAACTGCATGTGAACGCACAACCATTCAGACACTATAGCAGCTAAATAGCAGCTTTCTGAAACCACTCTGAACTTACTAGCATCCTCATATTGACATTGTAAAAGTCACTCTGAGCACTATCAGCAACATAGAAATGCCTTGACAACCATCAGTACACCCTGGCAACCACATAAGAATAATTAACAAAGCCCTGGCAATCACCCAAAACACCCTAGCAAGCACATGGCAACACCCTGACAACCAACTCTCTGAATAGCATCACCCAAGCAACCACATAAAGTTGTACTAGAAGTAAGTTATATCACCTTACCAACTTCATAGCATATGCATATGCATAGCATACATTATGGAAATGTTACTTTTGAATGTTCTCTGAAAACAAACATCCAACTAAACTTTTCAGGTAAAAACGTTCTATGAACGATGTATAAATAATGTTTTGTGCTAACATTTTGAGAACATTATTATAACTTTGAACAAACATTCTGGAAGAATGAGAGAACCTTGCCACAACGTTAGCCATAATTCTGAGAGCATTTCCTGTTAGCTGGGTAGCAACTTCATAGTAAAAACACTCTATGCACTACCAGCTGCACAGAAACCCCCTAACAACCACTAGAACACCTTGGCAACAGAATAGCAAAGCTCCGGCAATCGTCTAGAAATCCCCAGGAACTGCACAGACACACCCTGGCATCCACTCAGAAGTCTATTAGCTGCATAGGAATGCCCTGGCAACCATCCAGAACACCCTACGTTGTGGCAGTCAGTTTTTCATGTGTAAGCACTACTGTAGAAATCTAGCCCTACTATATATAAATATATATTTTTCTTTATATCGACTTAGTGTTCATTAACATGTTTTTAGTCCTCATTGGCTTGCAAAATGCAACTGAATGCTTTTTCTCTAATCAAATAGTACTGATTCAGAAAATGCCCGCCTTGATCAAAACCTCAAATGAGGTTATTTGCATGCTTCTGCTGTGGCCACAAACCAAACCAATGTTCTTTTAGTTTAGTGTAATGAAGGACATGGAAACCTCCAGAGTCTGACTTACTGCTGAACATATGCAGAAAAGCCTCACAGTCTCTGCCAAACATGCAGGCTTACAGCCCCTCACATGGAGCCCGCCTTTGCTGTAATTTGAGGAGAGATGTTGGCAAAAGACATGAAAAGATGCCTGTGATACTGCTGTTGTCCCCCCTTCACAAGAATAAGACAAGCTTGGCATGTCGGCGCGATGATTGCTTTTGTGTGTTCTGGTCTCTCCGGACCCCTCAAAGACAGAGAGGGAATTACTGGCCTGCAGCCTCTGATAGTATATCAAGATTACGGTGCTTTCCAGACAAGAGCGGACCACCGCCAAAGAGCGAGATTCTGTCACTCGCTTACACATTTGAAGGATGGCTGATATTTGAGGAAATTAATGGCTGTTTGGATTCGTATCTGCCGTGTTCTAAACTATTTCGCATTTTCAGGATTTATGGGTCATGTTGTGCTTTGGAGTCATATGTTTGACTGACTGCATTTCAGAATAAAATTGAATATTTGATCTGACATTTAAATGGTACTGTAAATAGGCTATTTTCTGGGTGTTTGAGGCAATTAAGGGAAATTGTAAAATGGTTTGTTTGCCAAATGGGGTAAAATGAGAATGTTTCCCTACAGGAAAATAGCATGGTATTACATTAAAATGAACAAGAAATCAAAATTGCCATTTCATGTAACAATTTGTCACTTGTAGACAATACAATGACTGAAGTACCTTACAGTGCTTACACATGCCTGCGTTTTGGCTACAAAAAGCTGTTGAACATTTCCACCCTTATTATTCATTACTGAGCACATCTTGACCTTTTGTGACAACATGCCCCAATAGTTTACACAATATGGTGGAAGTTGTTACAACAACAACAACAGGATAGCAGGTTTGTCAGTTACATTTAAAAAGAAAGACTACTGATAAACAGTAATTGATAATACAGCAAAAATACATTTTAAAAATACATGTGACAACCTAAAATCTACCTTTATTAAATTGTCGTCTGAATATGCTAGTGTGGTTAATGAGATATAGCCTATGTACAGTAACAACTAGCCCCGTTCCTCAATATCAAAGTACCGTTGTATTACCATTTGAAAGCATTACTAAACCATGCTACTTATATTTTCATGTGTTTGATGGTGTATTTAAGATAAATTAGCATATGTTTCCCATATGTCATTGAATCATATGTTAATTGCCTTTATGAATTGTGTGTGTTTGTAGGATGCGGAAGAGGGAACTGCAGCGTGTGGGCAGGAGATTGCTGCTGTTGGGCATCTGTCTGCTGTCTCTCTGGGGTCAGCTGAGCCTGGCCTCAACACATCGCAGCCATATTGGTGAGTTGCATGCAAATATATACACATTAACTTTAATGGGAAGCATTAGAGAAAACAGATGATCAAACAGACTTTGGTCAAGATCTTGACCAAAAAATGATGCATCTGTTGCTGGAAATAAATGTTGTGATTTTATTTCCATCAAGAGGTGCATCTGTTTTTGATTAACTTCTTGTATTGACAATGCAAGAGGGGAGCACTCTGTAAAGTCTACTCCAGCACACCCTTTTCAATGACATTAAGGTCAGGACTAAGAGGTGCCAATTCATGTGTGAAAATGATTCTTCATGCTCCCTCACAAATATTCTTTCACAATTTGAGTCTGATGAATCTTGACATTGTCATTCTGGAATATGGCCATGAAACATCTTCTGATATGGATGTTTAAGAAATGAAAAGCTGTACACTCTGACTGTTAGGGTTAGAAGAACCGTTGCCAAACGGTTATAATAAAACATGCTAGAAACATGATAATCACTGTAATAAATATCCATTCATAGATTCTTAAGAATTAAAATCCAAACAGGCTTTTTTTTGGCCGGGCAGTGTATTTATATAATTAAATTGCAACCTTTGCGATTTGATGTACTGAAAAAAATTGGTGTTGAATTTACTTTGAAACAATTTTCACTCAGAAAATTTCACAAAGAAACAAGAAGTCATTTTTTGTTTTATTCATAACTATGAAAAAATATTTTGTTATTGCACCAAGCCACTAAACATTACAGTTTTATTTCAATGAATGATGCAACTCTGGATCTGTTCTCCATTTGAGTCTCCGTTTGATCTCTGTTTACTCATTGCTCCTGTCTAGGAGAAACCATTGAGATGTAAAAGTAATAACTTTTGTGACTTTACTTTCTGAAGTCTCTTGACGGGAGTGCAGTGTTAGGTCAGTGGAGCCCAGTTGCAGGCCAACAGGGGCGCCAGAGGAGAAGGTGTCATGCTTGTCACTGAAATCTCATTGTAAGGAGAAAACGACAAAGTGAAGGAGAACCCTGGGCAAAAGGTGGAAGATGTGAATACACATTGCAATAATGAGACCCTGTCCACAGGGGCCAAGTGGCAAACAGTTGAGGACCAGGAGTGAAAAGAGAATGTCATATTTGAGCACATACACACACAGACATTAGCTGCGTATATATCCTGGCGAGGCTGTGTCTTCCTTTTTTTGTGTTTGCCGAAAGCCACAAAGACCCATTGGGGACAAAGCCAAGCAACAGCGACAATTAATCTCCTGTTATCAAGTCAAAGGCCGACTCTAAATAAAATCATGCAGCTTTTCAGGCACGGCGACAAAGATAGCAACAAGTTTCGGAGGCCCCATCCTTCTCCCGGCGGATGTGTACGTGCGGTATGTCGGAGGTAGAAAGGGTGATTGATTACAGCGCGAGTTGCCCAATCATTCACCCTGTGGTGGGGAGAGAGTGGCTTTCCACCCGATGCCGGTTCCTCAGCTCCAGGCTAGCACAGAACTAATCACAGAGTAACTCCCAATGGCTCGGGGAGGTCAGGCCAAGGTGTTACCCAGTAAACAAACCTCTTTAGCCCTGCTGTTTAAGAGAAGTGTGGGCCTCCTGCTGCTTTGGAGAGTCAACCTCTCAGAACACCCTTAAGAGAGCACAGATCAGCCCAAAAACACCTCAGGGACAACAGCAATGCCAGGACTCATTAGTTAGTCATGAGAGAGGGGGGGGTAACGTTGGGTGGAAGAAGGAAAAATATGGCATGAGATGAAAAACAGAGGCAAGGGAAATGAGATAATATCTGGCAACTTTGATAACTAAATAAAAACATAAAACTTGCAGAAATGCAATAAAGGCCTAGTTGTTTTGGGGGGTCTCCCTAATAAACATGGACAATTAAATGTGTGCATTTCTAGAGAAAATGTTGCTCAAACATTGGTCTTTTATATTTTAGGAAATATTTGAGATCTGTCTTTGTTTCAGATATTTGTTGTAAAGACTGCTTTGAAAATGCGCTGCAAAATTATTTTCCTTATTGTATTCTTCTCTGTTTTTGTCCCCATTAAAAAACAATGTTCAGTGTGCTTGACTGAAAAATTGTTTAAAAAATTGCTACTTAAAGGGATATTTCACCCAAAAATGAAAATTTGATGTTTATCTGCTTCGCGCTCTGACAACGGCAGTGATGTCTAGCACTCATTGAAGTATATGCACCAGACATCACTTCCGTTGTCAGAGTGTGATCAGACCTCACTAAGCGAGTGCAGAACGCAGTTGGACATTGGTGTTTTAGAGGTGAAAAATTATATAAATACTGTTCGGTTTTTTTTGCACAAACCGATCGTTTCATGTCTTAGGACATCAATGTGTCGTCATGAGCTGCAGGGTTTAATTTGGACTTGTCTGTGCATGTTTTTTCGACTCTTATTGATAGAGTTCCCATTCACTCCTATTATTTGACTGACAGACGGCAACGGTTGCAGTTAAAAATCATCATTTGTGTTCTACTGAAAAAACAAAGTCACCTACATCTTGGATGCACTGGGGGTAAGCACATAAACATCAAATTTTCATTTTTGGGTGAACTATCCCTTTAAGTAAATTTCCTGATAATTTACTCACCAATAAGATGTTTGTCTTTCTTTCTTCGGTCAAAAAGAAATTAAGGTTTTTGAGGAAAACATTCCAGGATTTTTCTCCATATAGTGGACTTTACTAGGGTACAACGGGTTGAAGGTCCAAATTTCAGTTTCAATGCAGCTTCAACGGGCTCTACATGATCCCAAACGAGAAATAAGAGTCTTGTCTAGCGAAACGACCCTAACCCTAATATATATACTTTTTAACCACAAATGGGTTGCGCCACGCATTACGTAATCACGTTGGAAAGGTCACGTGTGATGTAAGTACCGAGTAAAGTACCGATCCAGTGTCTACAAAGCGAACGTGCAAAGATTAAGTCAAACGGCCTTTACAAAAAAAAGTAAAACCACAATGTTGGACGATTTTGAAGTTGGAGGAGAAAATGAGATGGAGTTTTTCACCATACAGCGGTACTTTCGCCATACTGTACAGTAAGAGCTGAAAATCCCCACGACTTTTAATCTTCTTTAAAACAAGATTTGATCAAGTGGTATTCACTAGATGTCGCATAGGTCATACTAGATTAGGTAAAGGTGAATAACCAACTCCATGTATGTTCTGCAAGACTTTCCCTTAAACATATTTAATTGGACTGTCCTGCTTTTAATGCAAGTAGACAACATTTTTATTTAGTAAGCTCACTTAAGGACTAAGTAAGATTTTACCAGAAAGGGTTTTAAATTTTTTTGTAATATGTCAATGTAAAGCCTCTTGTATATTATTAACTGCTGTATTTTTCTTTTTGTTTGATTTTTATTTTTATTGTATCTGTGCAACTCATGTATTTTTTTGTAACTCCGTTTTTGCCGTGAAAATAGCCTCCGATGCTGACATGGCATTAAGAAGCTATGCTACAATAAGAGCTCTAAAATATGCATTGATATCATTGATAGCTTTGATCATTTGGTCTTGGAAGAATTTGTTGGGAAATAGTTTATATGGAAATTTCTGACTTTAGATTACAGACTGGCATATCTGAACTCAGTTTGTGAAACTCAAAGCGATACAGTATGTTAGAAATGTCCCTTAATCTTATTGCTCTCTAGGAGAAACAATTGAGATGATATGTTTTTTTTCCTGTGTTGATCTTGAAGACGTTGATGCATCAATGTAAAATCTCTCCATATAAATTCATAGAGCAATAAGATCATGTCTTGCTGTTGATTAGATGGAATGTTTCCCTCCTCTTCTCCTTAAATAGATGCGTCTCCATGCTAATGCACAGCAATCAAGCATTTTCTGATTTGTTAGTCAGTAGCTACAGGGGGAGATTCTGCAACGCACGCTGGAATAATAGAGACGTGAAAACCACATTGCAAGAGCTGATTATCAGATTTAATCTGACAGCTGATCTCTTTTCTTTAGATACAGGGCTTGAAGTGATACACCATGCAGGTCATAAAGTTATAGATGTAACTGGTTCTGGAATAATGTTCTGATGAAATATGGCCCCAAACTGAATTGAATTTTTAATGTCAATGAGATCATCAAAATATTTTATTCTGCAAGGTTAAATTGCACATACTCACTTACACTTTAACTCTTGCACTTGTATAATAACCTTCTTGGTTTTGATAAATAATGGTTGACATTATTCATTAGCATGGTCTAGTTAGCCCCTGCTAGTAGATTTCATAACTGCCATTTATACTTCACTCCAATTGTTATAGAGCTTCTTGGTTGATATTATAAATTACATGAGGGTTCCTTGCTGGTATTGTTCAATTAAATGAAATTTTAAACACTTTATATAATCTTTACAGTTATTTCCATATGCGAGTACATGTTGGCTGGCTTGTCGCAGACTGCAGAATTTCAGCCTAGAGTGGGCTTGTATGTCTACAAGGGAAATCGTGCATGCCTCAGTGCACTCTGTGTAGAATAGCATAACTATAGCTTGTTCCAGGGAAAGATAGGAGGAAGACATCTCAATTTTTGGACTCTGATATTCTGGTGTCTGCAGGGCAGGTCATTGTTTCCTTTGGGACACTGGACAATGTGGAACACTTCTCACGGTATACTGGGGTAAAGACATGATAGATAGATAGATAGATAGATAGATAGATAGATAGATAGATAGATAGATAGATAGATAGATAGATAGATAGATAGATAGATAGATAGATAGATAGATAGATAGATAGATAGATAGATAGATAGGTGTATACGATGGATGAATGGATAGATACTGTTGATAGATACAGTAAATAGATACTGTAGATAGATAGATGGATGGACAGATACAGTATATGGATACAGTAGACAGACAGACATGGCATAAATGTCCTCAAACTATTTGTTTTATAGTTTGACTTAAAGTACTGCATGTGACATTTAATGCATGTGACATTAAAGTAGTAAGCGTTCCAGTTGTCATAGATGGCATTTGCCTTGGTGAAGTTTGACCATGTGTTTGACACACACAGAAAATGTGAAGGAAAAAGCAGCCAGCAAGAGTCTGGCTTATATGAAGTCCTTCCCAGGAGTGTGCAGATCTCATCTAGATAGAGGGTACTTCTTAAAAAGATGATATATAGATATTTTTTGGCCTACACATAATTAACATCCATAGTTATTTACGTATTACTGCAATATTTTTTGAAAATGCAGTATGTAAATAGCATTGAATTTACATTTCTTAAGTGCTGAGTGGACGATAGTAATAGTAAAGCAAGAGTAGCTGTGCCCAAACTGCACTGAAACTGTAATTTAAGTAAACATATAGCAACAGTAATAATCAGTAACAATCAAATAAGTTTATTAAGCACTATTTAAACAAGTTTGTGTTTCATGTCATTATCACCATTATTATAACTCGTCTGACTTCTTATATAGAACTTATACACCAAGCATTTACCCATGACTAGCATCTCATTAGTAGCCATTGAGACTTCCTGGCGGTCAGTCTGTAACTCTGAGCAACATGTTTTTTTTTTCTATTTTGGGCAGAATAAAAGGGGATCATAATGGTTTTAACTGACGGCGGCAATTAGAAGAGAAGTGCTGACAGCGTTCCAGAGGGCCGCGCTGAGAGCAGAGTGTTAAAATCGCCATCATGAAGCCTTAAAAATTACTGTTTTTAAAAAAAGGCTAACAGTACCCTGCAATTTTGAAGAGTGCATGTAAGATACGTTTAATTTTAGTTTACCATTCACTATATAGCATGTCAATTGTTATTACTATAATGAAAGCAATATTGCATAGTAAGGCTAACCAAGGAATTGATTTTGAATGCACATATATACCATGATGACATCAATCAGCATTTTAGATTTCACTCGGTTAACTGCGGCACTATGATAATGCAGGCCATTTTTTTCTCACGGTTCGTTTGCACACCTCCTGTAGACTTGCATTTCATGATTTGAGCACGGTTATATTTTCACCAAGCTGAGGATATGTCAGGAAACTCAATATTTCTCTCTCAACTCTAATAAGGAATTCCTTGCTGTTATTACTAGAACAGATTGATGGCCCCAGATCGTAAATTAAAGATATTTGCTTTAATAACTGTCCCTTTGAAACTA
This sequence comes from Chanodichthys erythropterus, assembly GCF_024489055.1. Taxonomy (NCBI): domain Eukaryota; kingdom Metazoa; phylum Chordata; class Actinopteri; order Cypriniformes; family Xenocyprididae; genus Chanodichthys; species Chanodichthys erythropterus. The sequence continues at coordinate 31,150,295 of NC_090241.1, forward strand.
CCCACTCAATAAGTGCAAGTAATAATACGATATCAATCCTGGAAGACATTTACGAGCAGGCATCCTTTGCAAAAACAAGACGAGGCGAGAGAACTATTGTGAGAGATGCTCCAAAGGTTTTGTGGATTTCTCGGGTTGTTTGTTCCCTGACTCCCTTCATTGGTTTACACTACCCGCCTCATTTCTGCTAGTTATCCACAATAGGTAGTTTAGCCCAAGTGAAATGAAATATTTTACATCGGGACTTGTACAGTATTTAAAATGAACTCTATCAGTCCATATAGTCAGTTCATAACATGCTCAGAAATGAACTCATATTATTGGTCTTATTGTACATGATTCATGGTATTATTTTAAAGAAAAATGATTTTGTCTTGTCTTTGCAGAGTGAAAGTGTATAAATAATAGTAATAATAAATGATTATCAATAATGATATTTATGATTATTTATTTAAAAATAAAGAGTTTCACTCTAAAAATGTTGCACTATGGAATGTTGTCTTACTTTCAAAATAATTAAAGCACCAGCATGTTACCACATTAAAATGAATTAGTTTTGTCCTATTTTCAGTGCTGATTCTACATAATACATCAACATAGATTCCTGTATTTGTGAAGTCAAATGTCTGAATATCTGGGTCAAATTTTCCTCCGTAGGCCTACCCGTTTACTCAGAAACCATCTGTAGTTTAGTGTACTCCTAAAATAAAGCAGATATACAGTGCACATTTTAATTTTAAATGTCTTTCTCTTCCTGGAAAATGGACCAAAAATACTGATGACTCATGTTTTACACTGCAATTACATTTTATCCAGCAAACAGGGGCCTCTTGAGTCAGAGATGCTTAGAAATGTGAATTACCATGAATCTACATAAAAGCACAAGTTAGACTAACAATATTCCCTTGAATATTGTCCCATCAAGCAAAAAAGAGTCTGAAAATTGTGATATTGAACAGTGCTACTGATTGGTTAAGGGTCTGTAAGCTCCCAGCATGCATTACTGCTAGTTGTAAGATTATTGTTGTGCTGTTTGCTGAATTACTATTAATTAGTCGTCATAGTCGAGTGAACATGTATAGTGGTGAATAGGAGACGACAGCAAATATAATTTTTGTATTCTAAGTTACTTCAACAGCAAACACTGTAAACCCGGAAAAGTTGGCAAAACTCAAAAAATGATTTTCAGATTTTTTTTTTTTTGTACTCATACATTTTAATTTGCTCTTGACTTGAAATATTTGAGTAAGCTAACTCATACATTTAACTTAAAATCATGTAATCTCAACTTAAATATTTTTAGTAGTGGAAAGTTGGCTAGCTTTAATTAGATTCAGTAAATGCTAACATGCTGTGTGGTAACATAATGCTTTGATATCATTAGCATAGCATAGCAATTGCTGCAATATAGACCATTTAACATATTTCTGTTCTCAAACTAAGAACTCAACATAACAGAAACTCTTTTAAATTAGCATAGCTAAACGTTAACCCCCAGTTTCACAGACAAGGTAGTCACTGTCTGTGAAACTGGGCCTAAATCTCCAACTTAACATTCATATTGCACAAAAAAACTTTATACAAAACTTAATTTTAGCATTTACTCTCCCTTTCTTGTGTCATGGCATAGCATGCTGGGAAATAGAAATCCCAGCCCAGTTTCAGTTAAATTTAAGAGTTTGTCTAAATTAAAAGAAACATGTTCATAAAACTCACGAACAATGAAATTCAAAGTCAAATTACTTAAAACAAAGTCCCTTTAAGCCAAGTCTTTTCACTCGGCAGCCATCTTATAAATGCCTCTCGGGCATGCAAGTGCAGCTCCTATCTCTCTGAATGGGGAAACATCAAATTCTCCAAAGCTGTTTGGCAAGCTTTCGATTAAATTTCTTATTTGAAATCACCAAGAAAATCTGACAAACAACTGTCTCATAAATTTTGTTTCTAAATGCTCGAATCATGACAAAAAAACTGGCTGGATCAAGCTAATGCGCATGCGCAGTTCTAAGTTCACGTCTCTATAGGAAGTGCATGTCTGACTGTTTCTATAGGAACCAAAGCTTCTAACAGTCGCTGCAGTGACACAATAGCTTTCACCAATCAGCAATTGGCTCTTTTTTAGGAGGCGGGACTTATTCCACCATATTGCATGATGCACTTTCCCCCATTCAAAATATTATGAGTGATGCGTCTTGTGTTATTCAATAGTCTTTGCTTAAAATGTGTCAGTTTCATGAAAAAAGAAAGTTCGGTAACACTTTACTTGAAGGGGTGTGCCTAAGACTGACATGACACCTTCATAATCATGACATGACACATGTCATGAATATGAAGGAGGTTTTATGAATGTTTATGACAACTGTCATTAAATGTCATTCACTCAATTATGTCATTTTTAATGCAAAGATGACATTGTTTGAGATATGACAACTTGACATAAACCAATACATCATAACTTGTCAGTGTCTTTGTCATGACAACTTGACATCATTTAGCTTTATGGGTTAACATTACATTAAACTGTCATGTCGTTGGTTTTGACATTGGCTGTCATGAGGCCATTATAATATTGTCATAAATATGTATCTTGAGCTCAAGTACAGTGGTACAAATTGAACTTGTCATTAAAATGTCATTAAGTGACAATACTCTGACAAATAATTTTATATCAGATTCATGACTATTTTTTTCATTTCATTTTATTTCATTTTTTTTTTTTTTTTAAGTTTCCTCCAACAGAAGGTCAGATAATAAACAATTTCAAATTTCATAAAAAAGATGACACTGTTATAAAATAATGGTAACATTATTTTAGGGTCTTTTAACTAGTTGCTTATTACTATTAGCATTCATATGGCTAAAATATTGGCTATTTATTAGTACTTATAAAGCACATATTAATGCCTTGTTCTGCATGATCTTATTCTACATTCTTAATCCTACCTAAACAATTAACTATAATAAGCAGTAAATTAAGAGTTTATTGAGGGAAAAGTCATAGTTAATCGTGTATATATGTTTTCACTATACTGAAATGTAAGCTAAGTAGCTTTTTTAAGTTTGATAATTAATTTTCTATGTCATGTTTATGACAGGTTATGATGTTTTGCTAATGTCAAGTTGTCATGACAAAGACACTGACAGGTTATGATGTGTTGGTTTATGTCAAGTTGTCGTAACAAAGACATCTCAAACAATGTCATTTTTGCATTAAAAATGACATAATTGAGTGAATGACATTTAATGACAGTTGTCATAAACATGCATAAAACCTCCTTCATATTCATGATATGTGTCATGTCAAGATTATGAAGGTGTCATGTTCGTCTTATGCACACCCCTTCAAGTAAAGTGTTACCGAAAGTTCTATATACTCATAAAAGTTAATTTGATTGAACTAATTTGTTTAATTTAAGTTTACCCTACTCAAACCAATTAATTAATTTGAGCATTAGGGTTTACAGTGAAAATCCACAATAGTGTTTCCGCGACTTTCCAAAAGAGAGTGAAAATGTATAGCCGTTGTATTAGAAACTCTCACGTGGCAGTGTCAATTCTTTTTTTTCTTAATTTAGATAATATAATACAAATTATAGCATTATAATTATATATTGCATTTTTTTAAATGAAAATATTAAAATGTTTTCTAGATTTGCATGGTTGATAACTGTGGAAACGCGTCATCACAGTCTAAAGGGTCCATTTTTTGTGTGATAATCTTTTGAAGTCCTATAAACAAAACCATTATTCACTCTCAGAAGTGGACGCATATCAGTTTTGTTGTGATTCATTTAGCATTCATATCTTACATGCAGTCTAATCCCTGTCTGGTGACCCACAGTGACCAGTGATAGTACTAGAAAAGTAATGCTGGTTAAATTATGCAAAACGAAATGTTCAGTGTCAGGGAGCGATGTGGTGTTCTCAAATGTGAATTAATTATGACCAGCAGCTACCATTCAGTAGGTTAATGACTCTTGAACAGACCTCAGTTAAAATAATTTAGACTATTAAGAATTCATAATTGTAATATTTCACCTCTGGCTGGCGGCAGCTTTGCTCAACACTCATTGTAATTTGGCCGATTAACAATTAATACTTGCAATATTTCACCTTGACCCGAAATGGCGTAGTTGAATGAGTCAGAGCTAGTCATGGAGGTTTTTTTATGCCTTTTGCCATGGCGGTTTTGGTTGGCAATCTACTCTGGACCTTGGAAAATAACACCAAACGTGTTTGGAATGGGTGAATACATAATTACAATTTTATTTTTTGGTGAACTATCCTAAAATATTGCCTACAGAGATGTACAACCTTCAAATCTCAAAGTTACATTTGAGAAATTGCACTATAATTGAACTAAAAATGATCTTTTAACGCAGTACATTCCAGTTAATATAGCATTTGTTTTATGTGGAACATGTACTATATTTTATACAATTCTGAATCAGAGACAGTTGTGTTTATTTCAGTTCATGGGCTGTTTCCTTTCCACCTCGGTCTGTAGACAACAGCACAGGAAGCTGATTGGTGTTGTTTGTTTCCACGGCAGCATGTGTGATGACATTTCTCCTGTCAGTCATGTTTTGCAGGCTCAGAGGAGAGTGTATGTGTGTGCATGTGTGCATATGTGAGATATAAAACACTACTGACACTTTGAGGGTGGGGACCGCATGCTATTTAGAGCAAACATGACTGTAGCGAGAGGCAGGATGCATTCGGAATGAGCGAGCACGTGGGAAAACGAACACAGAACTCCCTTTTAATGGAGTTATTAGGCTGAATGTTGCTCCAAAAATGACAACACACCTTTGAGCGTATTTTGATATATACCAGTATGTTTCATATGATATTACATAATCATTTCATATATAGTGGACTAATTAGAATGCGCTGTCAAATCCATAAAGTAATATCAAACCTGAGCCTTTATACAGAACTTTTCTGTCATTTTGTCATTTCTTTCATCCCTTTATTTTCCAATCGAGTCAGGTGCTTTGATGTGATTCATTGGTAAGCAAGCTTTTGACCTTGGATGCTCCTCTAATGGATGGAGAAAGTAACTAAATATTGAAGCTATCGTCTTGAAAGCTAGACAAGACAAAAACACCCAGACAGGCAGGTGTAATAAAAGTCTCAGAAGTGAGAAAAGTAGAATTCTCTCCTCAGTTCCCAAATTAACTACAGAGCAGCCAGGGCACAATTGAACTATGGAGGGATATATATATATATATATATATATATATATATATATATATATATATATATATATATATATATATATATATATATATAGTTTAAATTAAATTAAATTATTTTATGTTTTGCGAATTATTTTATTTTATATAGTATATAAAATTTTATTTTATGGGGCCACTGTATGTGATGTAGGATAATACAATTGAATTATTGCAATTATACATATATTGCAATAATTCAATTGTACTATCCTACATCACCCCATAAAACAATTAGACACATAAGCTACACTTAAATATTGGAATGTTTTTGTATTATATAACAAAATATCAAACCAATTCTAATTTATATTAAAGAAATACGGAACAAGCGCACATTTCAAGCAAAACGTTGCAAAAATTGGTTGTGTTTCAAATGTGATTGTCAAACAGTGGCACTTGGTTTGATATCTTATTCAAGATAAGATAATTGTGATTTAAAGTGACCATGAAATCAAAATTGAAAAATCTTGTTTTTTATGGCATATTGCAGTATTTATTATAAATGATTTATCTCACTTACATGAGATCGACCAATAGCGAACCACAACCAACCAATCAATTACCAATGGACAAAATCAAGTAAACTTTTGAGCACAACTGTATGTATATGCACAAAAAATCATGGATTTAAAATCTCACAGCTCTTTTTGCCTTTCTCTAGAGTTAATGGCATTTCTGAAATGCTGTAATAGCGGTATTCTTCACCTTTACTTTCATCCACCATTTGCCAAGTGCGTGTCAAACAGTGACAGCGACTCTATTAGTTTCAGGGTGTTGCTCTTTTTCACAACAACTGAAATGTAATAACATTCAGAGACCATTGACTGAGATAGGTGTGTGATTCCTCAAGGGAGGACCATTGATCAGGGGCAGCCATTAATGGCGCAATGTAGAGATGGATGGTGTTGGACAGAGGTTCATTTGAGCCCTTGGCCGATGTGTTCTGAATCTGTCAGCTACAGCAATCTGTCACCAAACCTTTGGCTTGACCACTATGTGCACCCTGGTGTCTGGGAAAGGATACAGCAGGGGAGGGAAAGAGAGCTAGAGAGATCTTTCAAATGAATATCGCTATGATGAATGATATTTACAGAGGGAGAATGGTAAGCAATGATCTGTAGAGTATTTTGGAATCACTATCCCTGCCTCATTAAGCTGTGTGGTTATGTGTTGACCCAGAATGCGAAAATAATATTTCTCAAACTGTTTAAGCATTCATGTAAATGCAGATTTGTTGATTATCGCATTATGGTTAATGCGATAATTAGGGAAAAATCACTCATTTGTTTTTAAAAAGAAATAATGCCAACGGAAAACTCCGGTTGTGTTAAATGATAATGATGCCGCTGGTGATGTCTCAAGGCATCATCAGCGAAATGGATTTATTAATAATGTTGACTTTTGCTTAAAGGGTTGTAATGTTTATTTGCAGAAGGCTGTCTGGGAAATTAAATGACTGTAAAAATATTAAGAATTTCTGTTCTGCACAATAGAATTTCAGTCGAAAACCAGAGTGTTTCTGAAGAATAAAAATAGGGAAATTTAATTCTGAAATGTCATTTATTCTGTCGTGCCATTGTTATTTTTAAAATAAAGTGTTTCTTCACATTTTGTATGGTATATATGAGCTCAGATATACACTTATACAATTTTGTGTTGAATATTTTATATTGCATAATAGAAGCATTTTCAATACTTTTGTAACATTATAAATGTATTTACTGACACTTTTGATCAATTTAATGCATCCTTGCTGAATAAAAGTATTAATTTCTTTCCAAAAACATGTATAATGTATAATTTTACAAAAGATTTCTATTTCAGATAAATATTCTTTTGAATTTTCTATTCATCAAAGAACACTGAAAAAAAAAAAAAAAATGAATCCAACTGTTTTAAACATTGATAATAATAATAAATGTTTCTTGAGTGGCAAATCAGCATATTGGAATGATTTCTGAAGGATCATGTGACACTGAAGACTGGAGTAATGATGCTGAAAATTCAGCTTTGATCACAGGAATAAACTGCATTTTAAAATATTCAAATAGAAAACAGTTATTTTAATGCATAACAGACTTCTTCTAAAGGTGCCCTCGAATTAAAAATTGAATTTATCTTGGCATAGTTAAATAACAAGAGTTCAAACACCGTTGTTTCCTCCTTCTTATATAAATCTCATTTGTTTAAAAGACCTCCGAAGAACAGGTGAATCTCAACATAACACCGACTGTTACGTAACAGTCGGGGTGTACGCCAAGGGCAGGCATTAACGTCTGGAGCAGCACAGCCGAATCATCAGACTAGGTAAGCAAGTAAGAACAACAGCGAAAAATGGCAGATGGAGCAATAATAACTGACATGATCCATGATAACATGATATTTTTAGTGATATTTGTAAACTGTCTTTCTAAATGTTTCGTTAGCATGTTGCTAATGTACTGTTAAATATGGTTAAAGTTACCATTGTTTCTTACTGTATTCACGGAGACAAGAGCTGTCCCAATTTTCATTTTTAAACACTTGCAGTCTGTATAATTCATAAACACAACTTCATTCTTTATAAATCTCTCCAACAGTGTAGCATTAGCCGTTAGTCACGGATCACAGCCTCAAATTCATTCAGAATCAAATTTAAACAATATAACAGTATACAATGCTCACATAATCTGACACATGCATGACGAACACTTTGTAAATATCCATTTGAGGGTTATATTAGCTGTGTGAACTTTGTTTATGCACTGTTTAAGGCAAGCGCGAGCTCCGTGGGTGGAGAGCACGAGAGTTAAAGGGGCAGCAGCATAAATCGGCTCATATTTAATGATGCCCCAAAATAGGCAGTTAAAAAAATTAATAAAAAAAAAATCTATGGGGTATTTTGAGCTGAAACTTCAGACACATTCAGGGGACACCTTAGACTTATATTACATCTTGTAAAAAAACATTCGATGGCACCTTTAAAAACATTACAAATCTCACCGATCCTAAACTCTTGAACGGCAGTATGTATGTATGTATGTGTATATATAATATATACATATATACATATATATATATATATATATATATATATATATATATATATATATATATATATATATATATATATATATATATATATATATCAAAAGCAAGCCTTTATCATTTACAGGTATTCATGTGTGTTTCTATTGTGTGCTTTTCAGTTTATGTTTACACCAGCATGAGGTTTTGGACCTCTGCCCAGACTCACTCCTGTTTTGGGAGTGTTGACTTCATATTAGCGTTCGCTAACCACAGAGGTACTTTAGCCGTGTATGTGTGTTGTTTTTCAGCAGAACCTGAACGGCCATATCTTGCAGGCGAAAATTTGCTGTCAGCAGCCCAGCCCGGGCTTTCCACGGCTCGTTGGTTATCAGAGTGCGTCTTGTGTCAAGGAAAAACACAGCGTATTTGTGTCAAAGCTCTGACCCGGTAAAGAACATTTGATGTGACATCTATTCATTTAGACTTTTAAGAGACCATCTCACCCCTCCCCACACTAAACACCTCTGATCAGGTAACCAGTGTGGCGTCGAGACGGAGTGTTTGATCTTCCATTTCTGCAGACCGCAGATGGCTAGTTCTCCTATCGCCTCATAACAATTTCATAAGTGACTTGCTGTAAATTGCCATAGCGATGGTATGGTAATTGGGTTGCCAGTCTGCTTCACTTGCTCTCTCTGGTCAAAGAAAAAAAAAAAGGAGAGAAGCATTTCTCTTTCTTTTCGCTGCAGTCACACTGAGTAATAAGTGTTAGGACAGATGGAGTGAAAGTGAGCTTGATCATAGAGTCGAGGAAAAAGAGTGGACTCATTTCCTGCAGTACAACTTGCCGAATGTGCTAGTAATGCGCTACTCAATGCAATTGTGCTGAACTGAGATAAAGAGCATTTCCTGTACTGCCTCTACTGACCACCCATGTCATCTAAAAATATAGCTGCACTTATTTGTCTTTAATTTTTGGTTGTTGAAGTTTGTAGCTTTGCTTCTTGGCATAAAAAATGAACATAGGTTAGTTAGGAAATTTCCTTAGGCAGAAAAATGTGTGTGTCTGTAACATGGCAGTCATATGTTTTTGAAACAGAACATATGAGTGACGCTCTCTATGTCAGTGCGCTCCGCTCAATCATTAATCCTTTTAAATGCAAATGAGCTGCTGCTCCCGGCCCCCTTTCCATAAAAGTGCGGAGCTTTAACAGCTCACGCGTCGGTTGCTCAACAACAACAAAGCTGGAGAATCTCACGCAGCCAAAATGAGGATTGTCAGTAATGGTGTTCAGCCTTACATTGTTCAAACTGGAGTTTGCTTGTTGTAGTGCCTACCAGTCATTTGTTGTAGTCCTTAAAAATACATTTCTGGTGTAATATATGGTGTGTTTTTAAAGAAGGCAGTATTCATTTTAATAATATTAATAATAATGGATATTGTGTGTAATTGTATAAATAGTGCATTTGTGTACCAATACTTTAGATTTTTTTATTCGTGCAACGCTGATTTTTAGTACTAAGCACAGTGCACTTGTGAAAAGTGAGACTTCTGTTTTTTTTTAAGGAAGGTGTTCTGTGGATGTGCCAGTGTGCTCTGGTCAGTGCACCATTAATGAATACTTCATGATGTTATTTAACTCTCGGATGACTAAATCAATATTACCCTTCCTTCTTTATTGAGCATAGAACAATGATGGAGGAACAGATGTTTTTTACTGTCATGAAGAGTCAGTACATTCTGAACATATCAGACTCCTTACATCATACAACACACACACACACACACACACACACACACACACACACACACACACACACACACACACACACACACACACACACACACACACACACACACACACACACACACACACATGTTTGTTTTTGTGAATTGTGGGGACTTTCCATAGACTTCAATGCATTTTACACTGAACAAACTGTACATTCTATCCCCCTACCCTGCCCCTACCCCTAAACCTAACCCTCACAGGAAACTGTGCAAACTTTTACTTTTTCACAAAAACTCATTCTATATGATTTATAAACCCATTTACATTGTGGGGACCGCTGGCTGGTCCCCACGATGTAGGTGAACTCAGGTTTATATTACATCATGGGGACATTTGGTCCCCACAATGTAATATAAACAAAAGCACACACACACACACACACACACACACACACACACACACACACACACACACACACACACACACACACACACACACACACACACACACCATCTCTGCTCCATTGAACTGGTGAGGCTGATATTGTCTGTCAAGTGCCTTGGGATGAAGAGACTACCGAGACTCTAGCGATGAATGTGTGTTTGGTTCCAGGAAGAACCTGGCCACTTCGTGAATACTTTAATTAATATTTTTAAGCATGTTGCATTAGGCATGTGTCAGGCCAACAATGTAGTGTGTAATGTAGCTGTTTATGAATATAAAAGGTCTGCAAAATTTTAGTTGTTGTCAGAGTCTGTTCTGCCTGATTCGAGTCATCTGTAATACCAGTCTTACTTCCTGCACAAACCAAACTGTTCTTGTCTGTTCTTCTATGGAAGCTTGTTTCCGCCACTAAATAAAAAATAAAAAAGGTAATTGCGACTTTTTTTATCTCACAATTCAGATTTTTTCCTCGCAATTGCGAGTTTAAATCTCTGAATTCTGACTTCTCAGAATTGCGTGATATAAACTCGCAGTTGCAAATTATAAAGTCAGAATTGCAAAATATAAACTCACAATTGTGAGTTATAAAGTCAGAATTGCGAGTTATAAGTCAGAACTGTGTCATATAAACTCGTAATTGTGTGTTATAAATTCAGAATTGTGAGATATAAACTTTGAATTCTTAGAACTGAGTTTATATCAGTTCTGATAAAAGAAGTCAGAATTGTGAGAAAGTCAGAATTGCGAGATTTAAATGTTCAATTCTGATTTTTTTCTCAGAACTGAGTTTCTGATAAAAGAAGTCAGAATTCTGAGAAAAAAGTCAGAATTTCAAGCTTATATCTTCATTTATTCAGAATTGCGAGATGTAAACTCAGTTTAGTTTTATAACTCGGTTATAGTTTTCTGCACAGCTAAACCTAATCCACTTTGCATGAAATTCTAAAGGATGAGGACAAGCTCGAATTGATACGGTAAAACCGACACCATTGTTACTGTTCGTACCACTGTGTGTATCAAGTGCTGAGGAAGATAAGTGGCTGAAATTCAGACATGGTGATGGCCGTTTAGTTTCTGATACACGCTGTAAGCAGTAGACCATTCACAAAAGACGGGGCCATCTGACCAATCAGAGCAGGGTAGGCTCTCAGAAAGGAGGGGTTTAGAGAGACTGAATCCTTTATCGAACCATTTTGAACACCGTGAGGAAAGAGGAGATGCTGCAATGTATATTATGAGGAAATTAAAGTGTTTTGATCTTGGATGCATGTAAACTTATTTACCTTCAAATCTAAATTAGGAACCTTTAAAATAGCACAACGGGGCACTTGACTGAATATCATTGCATTAGCAAGAAGTTTGATTTTATGAGAAATCTGTGTTTGTGTAGTTTATATACAATTATATAGTGCAAGGACATTTATAATTATATGATTATGTTATATTAATCCAATGTAGTCTGCAATGGTTTGTTTTTGCTCTAGGTTAAAAAAAACTGTCCCTGTAGTTATTAGCTTTGAGGCTGCAAACAGAGCTTTGTGTTTGAAACATATAAGAGGAGTTAACAGATATGAAGAGGCTTTGTTATCGCTCATGGGTAATTGTTGCCTGTCACATGAAACGAAAGCAGATTGTACCTTTAAGGACATCCCTTTATCCTTTTGTTTAGCTTGGCAACATAATAACTGTTTTGATGTGTTCTCGGCTAATGACGGTTTAATCATTTGTTTACTACATTCATCTGAGGTATATGGATATATTTTGTCAGCGTTTACTTTAATGGTTAAGCACCTTGCTCTCATATTTTCATCCAGCGTCTCCGTCACAGTGTTTCTAGGTGGAAAAACAACCTTTGAATAGCAATTTTGTGTGAACAAAGTCTGTCATCTCTCTCTCTTGCACCAAAGCAGAGGGTGGCTGTGTTATGCTAATTCAATAGGAGCTTAGCAGGAACATTTTATGTATTTTCTCTCCTTTTTTGTTATTTGTCAATATGTTCGTTGACTATTTGTGGAAAAAGAGCCGCTCAGCTCCAAAAAAGCTCATCAATGACAGACTGGAAAAGCACAAAAGTAAGGCATAAGGGGAAAAAATGCCTGCTTAATGCTCATACTTGCATCTGAAGCAGCAATCTGTTCTGTTTTATTTTTAAAATGGCCTTTACCCTTGTGGAGAATGTCACACATCCCAATGTTAGATGATTTTACCCTTCAACTCGCATTAATGAGAAACTGCATGGAGACTCTTAGATCCTAACCACATCTGACAAGTGCCAGCAACATTTGCAAATCCTGTGAAATAACCATATGTTTGTCATTGCTTGAGAGACTTTTTGGGTGATTGGAAAAACCTTGTTTCTTTTTTTTTTGTTTTTTTTTATATAAACTATTGTATTTGGAAAGGTATTCTATATTTGTAAATTAAGTATCCGGACACTTTAGCCACACTTAAAATATTATAAGTATCATTGCATTAGATAATATAAATTCATAAGTTATTAGGTTTGAAATACTACTGTTAAAAAGTTTGGGGTCAGTACAATTTTTAAAAAAATAAATAAATTAGTACTTTTATTCGGCAAGGAATCATTAAATTGATCAAAATTGACAATAAAGACATTATAATACATTTCTATTTCAAATAAATCCTGTTCTCTTGAGTCATCAAAGATGACTTTTTTTTCATCAAAGAAGATGAAAAAAAAATGTATATCAGCAACATTGATATTATTAAGCAATTATTTTTTTTTTAACCCTCTGGAGTTTGAGGCTGATTTGGGGCCTGGAGAAGTTTTGACTTGCCCTGACATTTGTGCTTTTTTTCAGTTGTTCATAAACATATTAATGACACAAGTTTCATTACACTGTATTCAGCACAAACTAGGCTACCATAATATGTGAGGAACATGTATGTACATGTTTGTATTTTTGAAGGAATAACATTTATGCGTGGTTATTGAAAAAACAAAAAACTCTGAAGTCACTGAATTAAGGCCAAAAAATAATATTATATATGTGTTCACAAGACTTCTGGGTATTGGAGGTTGTAGACTAGAGTTTTTTCTTCAAAATTATGTAAAAATTATCCTGCCTACTCCTTCATATAAAACAATAGAGAGATTTAAATTTTCTAAGACACTTTTTGTCAAGAAACACAGTATGTGTGGAGGCGTGAATCATCATGAATAATGGGTGATTTACACCCAAGAAGACAAAATAATTGCATAATGACCTGTAATGACTTGCATAATAATGAGGCCTTTCAGTCAGGTAAGCTGTGAAAAAACCCTCTGTGATCATGTCTCAAGCTCATCATGTTTTATATCAAGCATACAGAAAAAACAGCAATACTGTGAAATATTGTTACAATTTAAATAATGGTATTCTATTATATACTTTAAAATATAATGTATTTCTGTGATGCAAAGTGTCTGAACAATTATGTTACCTCTATGGCATTTCATACAGGCTTTTAGCTTAAAAGCATGCACATTTGGAGAAATATTAATGGATTCTCATATGTTTGTCAATTTTCTATACAGAGGAGTAATATTTATTCAATATTTATTGTCATCACTATGAGCGCTGGATACTGTGTTTTCAATTCATACTGGAAGCCGGAGGGCGCTCTGTGCACCTTTAGTCCACAAATATCTCCTAAAGAAGAATAGGCCATGTGACAATCCAGGAACTAACAGGCTTCCAGAGATCGCTAACTATGGCTATGCAAAACACTTTTGAAGACAATAAATACACGATTAAGACGATGAATGCATGTACTGACTCAAAATTGACGTCTGAATAGTGCTGGCTCCAATGAGCTGAATCACGGAGGTCTGACATGTGTCTCTTTTCATACAGATTACATAAACAGAGAATATTTGTTTTCGATTTTACTTACATGATTTAAAACCTGACATTTCAACGTTTTTTTTAGACATAAGTCTCACTTTTGTGTCATTAGTATTCTCTAAGTTTCAGTTCATTTTCTGAGAACTATCAGATTGGACAGAGGGAGACGAGAGATCATGCATCATGTTATTTTTCTTTATTTGGCAAAAAGCACAACACTTTGTTTTTACTCTGAGTATACACAAATAAAATAAGATATTCTATAGTTTCAATTGATATACTACTTATGTCTCTATGACAAAAAATGACGGAGTAATTTAAGTCTGTTTTGCTGCAATGTGAAAAAAATCCTGCAAAACGCGCCGGCGCGTTACCCGACTCCAGAGAGTTAAGCACCAAATCAGCATATAAGAATGATTTCTGAAGGATCATGTGATACTGAAGATTGGAGTAATGGCTGCATTATTTACATTTTAAATTAGGGCTGTCAAGCGATTATTATTAATAATATTTTTAAAAAAAATCTAATTAATTATATGATGTGACGATTAATTAATCTAATTAACCGCAAATTAATTGCACATCAAATTTGGAAAGAAATTACCCCCAAAAGATAACTTAAAGTCATTGTTGTGTTAAATGAGAAAAGCATCAAATAGACATTACAAAAAGTATCTTTAGAAAAAAAAAAATTTATTTGATTCAACATAGAATTTATTACACACAAACTTTTAGGCTTCAACTAATAAGCTTCTCATTTAAAATATAGCTTCTCGTTTATTTTGGCTTTTGTGAAATAACCTAAACTAGTTTTGATGCATTTATCATCCTTCTTGTCTATCCATTCCTCAATGCTTGTCAATGGATGTGATTGTGATGTTGAAAGCAATGCCTAAGAGCCGTGCCAGCTCCCATTACTGTTAGCGCCCTGATCGTGCCCCCTCCTGCTGCTGAGGCAGACGTTCCCTGACTCTGCCAGACGACCAGCCTGCACACCTTAAGCGAAACATATCGATCGCAGCTATTGCAAGTCCATGGAATTTTTGCGCAGATGTCCAGAGAAAGACACGGTACCTTCGTAGAAATGGTCTCACATAAGTCGACTATACAGAGCCAAGAAGTAACTGTTTAATTCTCTTTGTTGGTCCTCAGGCACCTTGCTGAACACTGGCCACTTAATCTTCACAGGAGCCGATTGGTCACGTACACACACATACTGCCTATAGATTTGGTTGGCTTGTTTATGACCTTGGTGAAAGGGTTGTGGTTTAATCAGTACTTTGCACTGTTTCTCCAGGCCCCGCCAACCTATTCCTGCAGTGTAAGGAAGGCAGCTATTCTGAGAAAGGTTTCCCACAGCAGGCTGAGGGCTGATCCGGGATCAGGTGCTCCTGTGTCTGTGCTGATCTCTGTGGCTGTGCCAAAAACATTCTGTTCCAGGAACATGACACTTTCTTTGTTTTGCAAATTTGATTCAATTTCAGTGTGACCTCGAGTTAAGAAACACATTTTGATCAGTGCCAAACATAGAAACTGTTAATTTTCACTGCCAAAATGAAAAGAGTTTTCACAGAAGCTCTTGAGCGCACAGATAATATCATTTACATTTATTCATTTGTGTGCTCTGGATTGCACCCATTGCACTGGTGTTGCTAGTGCCATGCTCTTCCACATGGGTGTCAAACTCATTTTAAGAGGGCTGATGGAGAAAACATCATTTTATGCAGCTAGTTTAAAAACAAACTTTGCTCTACCCATTATTTCCTCAGGTTTTAAGAGCAGATTTTTTTTTTTTTTTTTTTAAGAATTTAAAGTTCTTTATTGTATTCATTTTATTTCTTTATTTTAAGAAATTCTTAAATGAATGTTTTTAAAGGAATAAAGGAATTGTTCATCTAAAAATGAAATTACCCCATGAATTACTCACTCTCACCCCATCCTAGGTGTATATGACTTCTTTCAGACGTATACAATCGTTATTGTTAAGTTAAATAATGTCCTGGCTCTTCCAAGCTTTATAATGGCAGTGAATAGAGGATGAGATTTTGAAGCCCATAAAAAAGTGCATCCATCCATCCATCATAAAAGATATCCACATGGCTCCGGTGGGTTAATAAAGGCCTTTTGTAGTGAAGTGATGCGTTTGTGTAAGAAAAATATCCATATTTAAAGGGTTAGTTCAACCAAAAATGAAATTTCTGTCATTAATTACTCACCCTCATGTCATCCCAAACTAGAGCTGCCGATATTTCCCGCCACCGTCCTCACCTTTGACAGCAATAATTGAATATTTAATATTGAGTGGCAAATTTTTGCTCATTTATTAATAGTATTTACATAATATATATATATATATATATATATATATATATATATATATATATATATATATATATATATATAACTGCGCAGCGTGCTCGGGTAGGGTCGGGCTTGATTTGTTGGGCCCGATCTAAGCTCTATCCCAAACCCGTAAGACCTTCGCTTGTCTTCGGAATACAAATTAAGATATTTTTGATTAAATTCGGGGGTATCTGATCCACACATAGGCAGCAAAGGTACTAAAGACATCGTTAGAACCATCGATGTAACTACAGTGGCTCAACCTTAATATTATGGAGCGATGAGAATACTTTTTCAAAAACAAAACAAAAATAATGACTTTATTCAACAAATTTAGTATTGGTTCAATACTGAGCCTGCGTTCAGACGTAAAAACCAATTGAGCTGAAGTAACTCAAAACATTCAAAAAGTATTTAAAATTTCCCCTAAAACTCCAGCTTGTGGAATAACCCAGCCCAGTTTATTTTCTTGTAGATTTTTACAAGCACTATTAGGTTTGAAGATACACAAATAAAAGCATATTGAATGAGTGAAAGCAATCATTTCTTATAAGCTTTTGGAACAAACTACACCATTGAATATTCAATTTGCATCCACTCAAACGTTTTGAAATTAACTTTGGCCCTGCAGTGTGTTTGGGCTGAGAGATAATCACACAAAGGGGGTTCAGCCCTTCACCCGCCAGCGTTTGCATCGGTAAATCTCTGTTTTTCTTTTCCAAGCCCACAATCGGCCTGCCGCTCGACAGACTCTTTTGTGCGCACGTTAAAGGCTCTTTATTGATTGGAGGCAAAATGTTTTTAATGTTGTTGATGAGATTTTGAGATTGGCCAGCTAATGGGAAAATGGAGGCCCCTTTTTCAATCAATTTTTAACTCAAGTCTTAAATTGAAAATCTTTACCAATGCAATTAAGGCTGATTTGAAAGGTACACTAAAACTTTCAAAATGTTTTTATTCTCTTTTCTTTTTTTAACTCCTCAATTTAGAGCTTCAGAAAGATGTGTGAATACACACTTTTAGATGCTAAGTAATGCCCCTTCTCGCTGTTGTTCAGTCATAGGTGAAGGATAAACAAAACAAAAAAGAAATAAATAAATTGCCTGAAAGAACCTTCTAGACGCTTGAAGGTCTGTGATTATCAATTAATCGTTTTACTTGTAATTACTAAAGTGAATCATAAAACCCAACATGTTGATCACATGCAGAGACTTCTGATTTTCTTCTGAATTCTGACCTGAGACAAATCAAACTGCTTGCATTAGCATTAATTAAAATGTACACTGCCTTCACGTCAAATTCATTTCCATTGCAGCCACCGCCAGCAACAGAATATGCATTAGAGCCTCATCGTTTCCTTTGTCGGCGAGGGGAGTATGAAACAGCTGGTTGATTTTAATAGACTCTGTGTCCTTGTTGTTTTTCCTCAGTGCACGTCAAAGCGGGAACCTGTGAGGTCATTGCAGCCCACCGCTGCTGTAACAAGAACAAAATCGAGGAGCGCTCCCAAACTGTCAAGTGTTCTTGCTTCCCTGGGCAAGTTGCTGGTACAACAAGAGCAGCTCCTTCCTGTGTGGACGGTAAGAGTGTTTTTATTTGTTGTGTATTTATTCGTGTTTGTGTGTGTCTGCTGTTTGATTTTATTAAGTTTTATATATATAAAATTAAAGGGGACCTATTATGCCCCTTTTACAAGATGTAATATAAGTCCCCAGAATGTGTCTATGAAGTTTCAGCTCAAAATACCCCACAGATAATTTATTAATATAATATAATTTATATTGTCAAATTTGCCCCTATTTGGGTGTGAGCAAAAACACACCATTTTTGTGTGTGTCCCTTTAAATGCAAATGAGCCGCTGCTCCCGAGCCCCTTTTCCAGAAGAGGGCGGAGCTTTAACAGCTCATGCTTCAGTTGCTCAACAACAACAAAGCTGGAGAATCTTACACAGCCAAAATGATGATTGTCAGTAACGGTGTTCAGTCTTACATTGATCAAACCGGAGTCGGACACTGATGGAAAGTCTCAGGAAGAAGTTACAACTTTTAGAATGAAACTGGACGTTTCTGAATGGTTAGTGGATACATTTATGTAGATTCTGTGGAGTTGATTCAACTCATCGACTAGCATGTGCCATCATGTTAATCTTTTGTGCAAATCCAGCATTGAATTGACCCTCATTTGTGAAGCAGTCCAGCGTAAAATGATGGCATGACAACAACACTCTACTACAACAACTCTTCCTCTTCTCTAAAGCAGCCCAACATGTCCTCACCCTCTTTGCTGCGTGTTCTCAGGGGCAGTGTTTGTACATTTTGGAGTTTGTGATGTCACCAACCCTGGAAGAAACTCGTTGTAGTCCCTACCAGCCGTTTGTTGTAGTGCTTAAAAGGCAATTTCTGTAAAAGAAAATATCTCCCTTTGCATTGAACTTTTAGCGTCGTAACTTTGCAGATGTTGTTTATGCTCAAACAGCAACATTACACACTAACTAAAGTTAAAAAGTGAAATCATAATCAAGGATCCCTTTAACATAATTTTAATTTTATGACAATAAACAGTTTTTTTTTTAAGAAATATATGTATATACAATGTATATGTATATATATTTGTATAAATAATTTACAAAAGAACACAGTAGAAATTAGCTAGTCTGTTTTTAGCTGCTTTTATCCGTCTTTTGCCTGTTTTATTATTTTAAGAATTAATGCTCCTAAATTAAACTGACAATGTAAAGTTGGCTGTCTTTTTTTAAAGTCTTGCCACCCCTCTTTATCTCAGTCTCATCTCTCTGGGCTGTCACTTCAGAGACTGTTTGAGTGTGACACCGTCATCCTGCTGTTCGCTTGAGTGCAGCGTGGGCTGCTTGTCTAATAACATGTCAACGGCCCCCTCACTGGACAGGTCAATCGATCTTGATCTTCTTTTCTGCCCTCTAATGCATCTGACAGGCGCTGCCACCTCCTGCTGAGCACCGAGACCACAGCGCATGATTCTACCTGCTGTACGAGGACAAAAGCCGATACACTTAAGACTGAAAGACACTTGACCTCTCTACACTATTTTTATGCTGTAGAATGTCTACATACTGTCGGTTTTAAAAAAACTGAGACCACTTTGTAAATTTGTAATGAAAGTATTGAAAAATTAATTTGAAATTGTATTAGAAAAAAAATCAAAATGGAAATTTCACTAGTGGTCTCAGGTTTTCGGACCCCACAAACAGTCCCGTTTTCAAAGAAGTACTTGTAGAAAGCTGTAGAAAGTAGCAATTGCTATTGAAATATACAATTAACTATGTTAATTATAGTTGCTATATTCATTACGCTTATTGTTATACAGTAAAAATCATAAATTAATGTGGGATTTCTTTCGCATAGTGTAAGAATTACAGTGGTGACAAACTACCATGGATTTATCATAGAAAAAATAGGAGTGCTCAAATTTTGACAGTCACATTTTTCTTTTTCATGTTGAAAGTTTGGATGGAAGATATTAAGGGGATTGTTTTTAAAATCTCCAGTAGCCTTTTAATTGATCTGCCTCTTGCTATTGTTAGTCAGTTGCTGGTGTTATTTGGAAGAGGGAACATTTTCATTGACTGGACACAAAATTTGCATCTCTACATACAAGGTCATGAATATTTGTGGTTTGTTTTCCTAAAAATATATGAGATAAAAGTTTCAACATGACATTGTCTCCCCTCTACTTCTCAATTCCTCTTAACCCTCAACATCATGCCAGCTTCCCAACCGAAACCCTTGTCATCTTGACATGAAGGTTGAACTTTTTCTCGAAAGACATACAGTGAGCGTCGAGCCCACTGAATTGATGGACTCAAACCGTCAGCTTTGAATCAAAGACCTCCTCCTTCACTAGCCTCATTGTTTTAGGCCGAAAGAGATAGAGCGAAGTAGTTTCATTTCTTTTGACATTGAACTTGAGCGAGATCTTCTGAGGCTTTCTCGTTCTCTCAATCTTCATTGAGTCATCCTTCAAAATATTGGATACATGGTGATTTGGGGATGTTTCTTTCCAGACCCACAGAGTGAGCGCAGTGTTGAGATTCTCTCTTCTTCCTGTCTTTCTCTCTGCGCAGCTTCTATAGTAGCACAGAAGTGGTGGTGTCAGATGCAGCCATGTATGGAGGGTGAAGAGTGTAAGGTGTTGCCGGATCTAAAAGGTTGGAGCTGCAGCACGGGAAACAAAGTCAAGACGACCAAGGTGAGAGGGAGCCCATCCAATTACAGTCCTATAGCCATCATAATAATATCAATATCAGATTAAGAAATGTTTCTGCAACAACAATCAGACTATACAACAGAAAATCAAATAAAGTGGGTCAGTATCTATATCTATATCTATATCTATATATGTATATGTATATATATAAATTATATTTAAAAATAATTTAAAATTTTAAAAATAAATTTATTGTAAGCACCCTGTTATTGGATATTATAATATATATTATAATTTCCCAAGCATAGGGTGCTTTACAATAAATTTATATTTACAATAAATTTATATATATATATATATATATAATTTTTTATTTTATTTTTTTTTTTAATTATTATTATTATTATTATTATTAGTAGTAGTAATAATTATTAAATATACATATATATTTTAACAATATCGAACAAGATATACCCAACATTTCTGAATTTAAATGAACATTAACTAAATATTTTTATCTATTTTGAAATAAAAAAATGTTTATCCTGATGATTTATTGTAATATCTGTAAATTATAATTAATATAATTATCATTTTGAATTCTCAAATATCATCTGATTTTACTGTCTATTTATTTAAAAGAAAAGATTTACGCCACTTTTCTAAACAATTTTTTTAATCAATTTTTTTTTTATCCTGATAATTAATTTGACTGTTGATTGATTTAAAAGAAAAAAGCCTTTTGCTAACTAGTGTTAAGGCCCGTTCACACCAAGAACGATAACTATATTAGCGTCCACACCAATGGACAATAACGCTCTGTTTATTCTAAGCGTGCGCTTCAGTCGTCTGCCACTTTAAATGCTCGAGCTCGTTAAAGCGGAATGGATTCTGATTGACTGTCAATGTTTTCATCAGCTGTAAAAAAACATTCTGGAAGTGATTCCAATGATATTGTTTCTCTGTGCCATTATCGTTACAGTTGTGGTGCTATTCTTTTATATTTAGAATGATTTTTAGAACTATATCTTTATCATTATTGTTATAGTTATCGTCTTTGGTGTGAACGGGCCTTTAATCATCACTTCCGTTCTTCCACAGAATGCACTAGTTTTCTTCTTTCCTTGAATGTCATGCTTTCAGCTTGTTAGTGGTTCTTGCATTTGACACTGACTTTAAATAAAACAATCTGGGACCCTAGACAACCTTTAATGTGCAAAAAAAATTCCCAGACAAAAGAAAAACAATGTGACATTGCATTTAGGAAAGTCAGAGCAGGGCAATGATGCACTTCCACAGGTTAATGCGAGTTATTGTTTTTATGTTTGCCGCCGTGTGTTTTGCGAGCCACTCTGTTTGTACGGTTGACACGTAGGGCTTGTAGCCATCCATCAGGCTGAGAAGTTTGACTCACCAAATGCCTGCGCTTGAGTCGAGTCCTCCATTATTCATGGGGCAGAGGGGCCTGCGTGAGGCAGACCTTTTTTTTTACTTTAGCCCTGTTAATAATTCATGCCACTGCACTCACGTCAACAGCAGGCAGACCTCTGAGGTGTTGGGAGCTTCTCTCAAACCTGGGCTTGATTTTGGGGCCCTCCAGGCCACCGTCCATGCACATGGACATGCAGTATAACCACAAGAAGAGATCCCAGAAATGACGAGGGCATGATGGGATTGTTTAATCTGTGCAATTTATCAGAGGTCTGATCACTCTGATCATTACTTTAACTTTGCAACAGATCCATTGATTGAATGTTCTGGTTTTAGCATGTGCTAATTATGAAGTTCTTTATTAATGTACTCAAGATTATATGTAGTCACTAGAATGGGGGTTATTCGCAACAAACTTCCGTATTCTGTAAAACAGATTACATCCCTTCTGGTTCAGGTCTACTTGTCAATGTTCTATAAAAATAAATATGAAATTTCAAATTCTTAACACCACATCAAAAAATTAATGTACAAACTAATTTGTAATTTGGGAAAAAAGTGGAAATTAATCAAAATTTGCATACACTAACCTAGTTTTCAACATCGATAATAATCAGAAATGTTTCTTGAGCAGAAAATCAGCATATTAGAATTTTCTGAAGTATCATGTGACACTAAAGACTGGAGTAAAGATGCTTTGTATCACAGGAATAAAATATATTTGAAAATATACTAAAATACAAAACAGATATTTTAAATTGTAAATATATTTCACAATATTACTGTTTTAATGGATTCTTGATCCAATAAATGCAGCCTTGGTGAGCTTAAAATACATATTTCAAAAACAAAAAACTTATGACCCCAAATTGAACAGCAGTGTAATGTCATTTAAATTTGTGTATTAAATTGGCTAATATGTTGTGTGTATTGCTGAAAAATACAAAATAGAATATAATGTTGAGCAATATGACAAATTATTACAGTTTTCAGTAGCTGAGTCTGAAATTTAGTCTAGTGAGTCCACCAGATCTTATGTCTGAACTAGAGAGGGAGGCAGGAAGTGAAGGAGACACCTACCAGCACACCTTCCACTTCCTCTATGTGTCCTCCAGCAACCTGCTGGCAATGACCTGAAGGTGTAGATTACACTGGGCTTCCCTTAGCAGCCTGCCAGTCTGGCCTCATCCACAACTATAGAGACCTGCCCTACCCTGGCCTCTGAACCCAGAGCCATGCTTTTGTGTTACAGAGCTGGAACAGGACCAGACTTGCATGCTAAACCCTCTCAGATCCAGAAGAACTAACGGCTCCGGTCCCACAGTGTGTCTCTATTTGAGGCCGCTACCACAGAGCTCATGCTGGTGGTGTGGTTAATGACACTTGTAGGTGACAATAGAATGTGCCTGTGTGAGCATGTGTCAGTCCCCTCACTAACACCTCAAGCCTTAGAGGATTAATTCTAATAGAAGAATTTTCCATTTTTATAGTGCTGTAGGCCCTCTTATATTCCAGAGGTAATTAGTTAACACTTTGTGATTGTTGTCATTATGTTATGATGATATAAACTGAAGTGTTGTAATATTTATATGGATTATGCAGAACATTAAATGCATTTAATTGTCAGATCTTTACTTGGAATATATATTAAAACTTGAGTGGCCCAACCAGACATTGGTGGGCGGAGCTAGTGTAAATAACGTATATATATATATATATATATATACGTTATTTACACTAGCTCCGCCCACCAATGTCTGGTTGGGCCACTCAAGTTTTTAAAAAGACACACAGATTTCAAAGTCTTCAGTGGTGTAGTAAGGCTCACAGACTTGGCTTTTAATCCGATCGACGCGGGTTCGAATCCGCCTTTTGCCAAGTTTGGATTTATTTTTAATAAAAATGAAAATAATGTTCTAAAAGTGGAAATAAACTGCGAACAAGTGTTTAATAATATTAAAAGTGTTTATTGGGTAGGGTTAGGGGAAAGTGAAGGAAGGGTTTTTATTCTCCCAAAAAGGCAGCATCCATTTTAATAAATACTCATTTACACTCTATGATATTATTGCATCCTGTTAATGTACAAAAATACTGGGGTGCAAATAGTATCTTACAATATAAAGTATAGATAGCATCTAATTACTATTTACTCTTATTAAAAGAACTGATACTTTTACATGGTGTAAATAGAATCTGTCGCTATTTTCACCTAGTGTAACTAGCATAAAGCTAAGAAAATACTGCTATTGTCACTTAGTGTAAATAAAATATATTGCTATTTGCACTTGGTGTAAATAGTATCTATCGCTAAGAAAATATGTGTAAATAGCATCTATTGCAAATGTATCTTCTGGTTTAAATGGTATTGCAAAATCTCTGTGAGTTGACACTGATTTGTATCCAGTCCAGCACTACTGAAATCAAATGCAGACATTTATGAAATGATAACTTGGACTCCTCTTTTTCAGGTCACACGATAGTCTGGGACCAATATACATTTGGGATTAGCAGCATTTTTTTTTTTGATCAAAGCAATGGAAATGAAGATACATAGACTTCAAACTACTTCACAACTATTGGGATCAAGTTGTTGGACCTCTGAATACTAATGTCACTTGGAATGGACCATTTAAACACATGGAATTTTTCTCTTCCCCTCTTCCCTCTTCTACAGTATTTTCGCTCTGCCAAACTCCCAGTTTTTGTTTTATAACAGTGTTGGACAAGATCATACACCATGTAAAGTAAATATTCCATAAAAATCAAGATGTGGACCAGTTCAGAGACAGTTCTGCAATTTCGGAACCGTGGATTACATTTTTGAAGCGAATGTGGACTTTAAAGGTTTACTTATTACTTGAATCATACGTTCCAGAGGCACTAATATTCAGTCCCTTATCCTTTGGTGCCAATATTTTCTTTCTTCTACTATGGGCAGACTTTTTGATCAATGTGAGGTGTGTGATTTTTGGGTATGGTTTTGAGGGCACTCAGCTCCATTTTGAAATGGACTTGAGCAAGAGGAAAGTATAACAATAAGAATTACAGGTATTAATAATGGATGAAAAGTTGAAGTGGTATACGGGAGCAGCGAAAAAGAAGATAGCAAAAAGATTTATTGTTTGTTTTTAAAAGCCTTGGTGGCCAATATTGAGTCAAAGTGTCAGTATTATCTCAAATAAAAGTATCTCTATGGGAAATCTCGTCCAATTGTAACTTTGAAGAATGATTACTTTGCCATCATAAAAGAGAAAGTGCATTTAAATCCACATAACATCCACCCACCTACAGAACAAAAAGAATAAACAATCAGACATCTTTTATTATCCATCTGTCACGACGTGTTTGCCAACTTTGATAAAATCTTCAAGAGCATCAAGATGTCACATGACTATGCTAATGTTCACACTGAAATTGACATGTAGCCTCTTTCTTTGATATACCGATTTATATGTAGACACCACTTTATTAGCATTCAGTCTGTGAGTCACGTAGCGCTTATGCAGCTGTCACTGAACACTTCAGACTGACTTGCATAGGGCAGGGCTAATGCTATTAGCATAATACCATTTGCCAGCTATTTTGTCTGGCTAATTTACCATTAGCAGTATCAACAGTACAACAAGAAGGGGCACTGCGAGGTTAGTCAAGATGTCATTTACTTTGACAAGCAAGTGGCACAAAGGCTAGCTCCAAACATGTCATAAACATAACATTCAGACGTTGGAGCGTTCATAATGATGGACTAATGTACTAATGTGTTTAGCTAATTGCAGACAGTGAGCAAGCTTTCAAATGAAAGAATGCGCCATTAGCCAAGACTCGTAGATAAAAGCATTTAGATGTGTGTGTGTGTGTGTGTGTGTGTGTTTGTGTTGAGGCAGTTTTGAGTGCTTTGAATGTGTTTTCAGGACATTGTGCTGCATGGCATTAGGACAAAGGGTCTGACTGTCCTCTGAAACTAAGAACTCAAAGACCTTTCTTGCCCTTGAATCAAGGTAGGTGTTTGACTTGTTCATAACAGTGTTTTGAGCAATTAACTAATGGCTCGTTTCCAATACGCAATTATTTCCGTTTTGTCAGAAGTTGTGAATGATACCAAAATACCGAACCGAACCGTACCAATTTTTTGGGACTCTTCCATTATGGTACCTAGCACAGTAGTCCGGTATCTAAAGGGTGGAGTGAGACTCACTGCAGAATGTTGATTGATTGACAGAGAATAATCACTTGCGCGTACTACAAGGAGAATAACAACACAAGATGTGCCATTTTTTAAATATACAGTTGAAATACAATACCGTTGCAACACAATGTCGGTGCACATCAAACAAACAACCACATGCCGAGAAGCAAGAACAAGATCTGCTGTATGTCCTCCATTGTTGTTCACTGTGTCGGTTTCTTTTTTGCGCGAGAATGGCGTTGATCGCTACTTCCAGGCATATGAAATGAGCCATAAAAGTAGCAACGTTAGACACTTTTACTTAAAGTCTACGTGAAGTCAATTCTGAGAATTGTTTCTAAACATTATAAATGTTACAAATCTATTGGTGAAACACATTCCAAAAACTGTGAACTATGTAGTACTGAATTGTGGAGTTAGACCGTTAAACAGTTTTCCACCAATTCTGTGTTCAGGATTTTTTTTACTAACACTATAATAACTACAGCATATTAGCATCAGTGGCTCACCCGCTCAATCGCGAGTTAATGTCATTACAGCTACTACAGCCTACATTTGTTATGCCTTTGTCACGCAAATGCATACAGTATCACCTGGTTGCGATAGTAAAACAGCTCAGTCTCCTTATTTAAATTTCCTAAAAACAATTATATGAAGAAGAGGGGGATTAATTTTGTGAAGAGCCATCTTGATGGAGAGATGACAATCACCACCAACACTCACCTCTGCAGGGATAATTTAAAGGTGCCGTAGAATGTTTTTTTAAAAGATGTAATATAAGTGTAAGGTGTCCCCTGAATATGTCTGTGAAGTTTCACCTCAAAATACCACATAGATTTTTTTTTGGGGGCATCATTAAATATGAGCTGATTTAGGCTGCGGCCCCTTTAAATGCTCACGCTCCCCACCCACGGAGCTCGCGCTTGCCTTTAACAGCATAAACAAAGTTCACACAGCTAATATAACCCTCAAAATTGTTCTTTACAAAGTGTTCGTCATGCAGCATGTCTAATCGCATAAGTATGGTATTTATTTGGATGTTTACATTTGATTCTGAATGAATTTGAGGCTGTGATCCGTGGCTAATGGCTAATGCTACACTGTTGGAGAGATTTATAAAGAATGAAGTTGTGTTTATGAATTATACAGACTGCAAGTGTTTAAAAAGTGAAAATAACGACAGTCTTGTCTCTGTGAATACAGTAAGAAACTATGGTAACTTTAACCACATTTAACAGTACATTAGCAACATGCGAAACGAAACATTTAAAAAAACAATTTACAAATATCACTAAAAATGTTATCATGTCAGTTATTATTGCTCCATCTGCCATTTTTCGCTGTTGTTCTTGCTTGCTTACCTAGTCTGATGATTCAGCTGTGCACATCCAGACGTCCTGCCCTTGTCTAATGCTTGAACATGGGCTGGCATATGCAAATATTGGGGGCGTACACCCCGACTGTTGCGTAACAGTCGATGTTATGTTGAGATTCGCCTGTTCGTCTGAGGTCTTTTAAACAAATGAGATTTATAAGAAGGAGGAAACAACGATGTTTGAGACTCACTGTATGTCTTTTCCATGTACTGAACTCTTGTTTAACTATGCCAAGATAAATTCAATTGTTAATTCTAGGGCATCTTTAACACTGGATAGTTTTACAAACTTTCAACTGGGATCCACTGATAATCCGTGGACACGCCCCCAGTGTTTGAGAGCAGAGAATACTGCTTATTTTTTCAAGATTTTGAAAACATATTTAATTTACTCTTTTTTTTTAATCATTAAATTTGGCTAGGTGGTTAAAAACACATTTTTTCTGTAGTGTGACAAACTCAGAACACATATTTTAATATGGCTTTACACAGACTAAACTGCATCTTAAGTAGTGTGATAAAGTGCTTGTTCTATCCAAATGTTAGCTTTACAGCAGAGCTGAGGCAGTAATCAAATGATTCTACAAGTGTTTTCTGCAGATGCAGCATTCAGAAGTATGATTCTTTTTAGTGAATTTGGTCTGTGAACGATTCACCAGTTCATGTGCTGCATTTTG
Organism: Chanodichthys erythropterus; assembly: GCF_024489055.1. NCBI lineage: Eukaryota > Metazoa > Chordata > Actinopteri > Cypriniformes > Xenocyprididae > Chanodichthys > Chanodichthys erythropterus. Next base: position 31,178,767 of record NC_090241.1, read on the forward strand.
TGCATTTTTTTGTTAAATTTTGCGACTCATTACAATGTTTTTTTGAAGTGTTTAGTGTAAAAAAATATTCACAATTCATGAACAAATTGTTCTTTACCTTCAATCCCAAGTTGAGGCCATGGGATAGTAAAGTATAGTAGGTCATCCAGGTACTTTTTGCCTACTGTTTTATGAATACTATGAATTCGGACATACTAATCGGCCCACATACTGTTTTTCGCCTAGTATATAGTATGGAAGTAGGCATATTCGGACGCAATGTCAGAGAGGACTATTTTTTGTTTTTGATTGTACACAGATTGTAATTTTTCATAGTGATATATTTATACATTTTCTTAAACAGCATCCATGTACTTACCCATTTTTTGTTTGTTGCTTATCTAACTTTATCTAACTCTTACTTTCTTAAAATGGTACCTTGATTAAACTTCGGTGAGTGGTTTGCAAAGCTTCACCAGCAACACAAATTTACAATTAGTATTTTTAATAATTTAGCATTTGTTGTTGTGTGTGCTCATATAAGCAGCATGTTTGGAGAAGTTTCAGGCTGTCTTGACTCTATCTCAAAACCCCTGTCTTTAGATTCTAAATTCGAAATATTTGAAATATACTGTGTATATTTGAAACATGCAGACGCACCTACAGTTTTCTAAAGTTTAGAAAACTGTAGATGCGTCTGCATGTTTCAAATATACACAGTTAGCATTTATAGTATGCAGAGAGAGCACCATGTTATATAAGACCAGCTGTGGAGTCTAATGAGTGGTATCAGACTGAGGACAGAACCAGATATGGGACAGCGATGATACCTCGTAGAGAGCCCAGGATTAACTAGACTTTGCCATCCTGGGTGTCTCAGCTGTTAATCCATCTGGGCCAAGGGCAGTCGCAGCAGCCACAGAATTCACAAGGCTTTCCAGAAGATCCTGAATGAACCCTTATGAATTATCACGCCTAGCATCCTTATCTACATGCGGAGCGAGCTCGGCCACTATAGAGGAAGCTGTGAGGGGGATTGAGTCCACGGGCATCCGGGCTCATCAGGGTGCAGGGAAGACACAGGTAGGAATCGGTTTGTTTGTCTCATGTCGCATCACCTAACACCAACCACTGCTTTCATCACCATCACCCGCATCTGAATGGTAATGGGGACATTAGGAATACAGTCACAATACTAAAGGTATTGGGATTGGAGGAATGCCAGAGCGAGAGCGCAAAAATGCCAGGTTTTATTTGGATTCATTTTAAAGGTTAGTCGCTTCTGAGGATTTCTAGTAATTGAGATGAAGATTTGCATAATGATCAACGACCTCAATAAGGTTAATGGATGGTGTGGAAAGCTATGGACACTTGCTGTATTTTTTCTCCTTGACCTCTGTATGATGCCAGGTGAGAGGGATGAATGTGAAACTGGTAAGAAAGAGATTTATGTAAATGAAGATTATCATATTCCATGTTTATAAAGTAGCAACCAGACCTTCCCATCAATTCCAAAATCCCAGGAAAGGATTGCATTCATACGCATTGTGTGGCTTAAGTATGGGGTTTTGGCACTAACTGGACATGGATTAGGTGTGTAGCATGCGTCGATGCATGTTGTTCATCAAACATAATGACCAGATGGTACATGGAAGATTTTAAAGGAGTAATCCTCCCAAAAATTAACATTCTATCATTATTTACTCACCCTCATGCCATTATAAACTTGTATGACTGACTTTTGTCTATGGAGCAGAAATTTGTCATACAATAACATTTCATAGTTTCAAATTGTATTTGTCATACAATAACATTTCAAAGCAAATTTAAAAGTGCTGGCTAATGCTAAACGTAAATATTCTCAAATCATTATCCACGTCGGCACAAATGATGTTCGACTTCGCCAGTCGGAGATCACTAAAATTAACATTAAAGAGGTGTGTGAACTCGCTAATTCAATGTCAGCAAAAGTAATTTGTTCTGGCCCTCTTCCTGTTCGTCGGAGTGATGAGATAGTTAGCAGGTTATCATCACTCAATGGCTGGCTGTCTGAGTGGTGTGCGCAGAATAATATAGGTTTCATAGACAATTGGAAAAGCTTTTGGGGCAGACCTGATCTGTTGAAAAGAGATGGTATTCATCCCTCCCGGGATGGTGCTGCTCTTCTCTCTAGAAATTTGGCAAATAGTCTTAGAGCTGAAACATGACAAACCAGGGCCCAGATCAGGACGCAGACAAACTGGCTAAACCGACCGTCTGCTAGCCACCTCACGTCACAGAACTCAGATAATTCACAGCACATAGAAACACTTTCACCTAGATATTATCACATAGAGACTGTGTCTGTACCTCGAACTAGTAAATACAAAAAACTTCCGAAACCTTTTAAGGGTAAAAATTTAATTGATGTTCAAAAAATGAAAATCACAGATAAATCAGATAAAAAATGATAAAGCTTGGGTTACTGAATATTAGATCTATTTCTTCAAAAGCACTTATTGTAAATGAAATTATCACAGACAATAAACTAGACTTGCTGTGTTTGACAGAAACCTGGCTAAAACCAGACGATTACATTACTTTAAATGAATCTAGTCCTCAAGGTTATGATTATCGACACAATCCTCGACAGAAAGGCAAAGGGGGAGGTGTTGCTGTAATTTATAGTAATATATTCAGAATCATTCAAAAGAATTTCAAATATAATTCCTTTGAAGTGATGGTGCTTTATGTAACATTATGTAAGTTGACATTTGTGCTGGCTACTGTATACAGGCCACCAGGGCAACATACTGACTTTATCAAAGAATTTGCTGAGTTTCTATCAGAGTTAGTACTGGCTGCGGATAAAGTCCTTGTTGTTGGTGATTTTAATATCCATGTAGATAATAATAAAGACGCATTTGGATTGGCATTTGCAGATATTTTAAACTCTATTGGAGTTAGACAACACGTGTCAGGACCCACTCATTGTCGTAATCATACCCTAGATCTAATACTGTCGCATGGAATAGATATTGATGCTGTTGAAATTCTACAGCAGAGCGATGATATATCAGATCATTATTTAGTCTCGTGTATAATACAATTAGCCAAGGCTACAAAACCACCACCCAGCCATAAATATTGTAGAACAATCACGTCTGCCACTAAAGATTGCTTTATAAATAATCTCCCCGAGCAGTTTCATCGCCTTAGTATACCTGACAACTTAGAAGAACTCGATGCTGCAATAGAAACTATTGGCTCTCTCTTTTCCAGCACATTAGATGCGGTCGCTCCTTTACGTCTAAAGAAGATTAAGGAAACTAATCCAACGCCGTGGTATGATGAGCACACTCGGGCTCTAAAACGAGCTGTTAGAAAAGCTGAACGTAGTTGGAAGAAAACAAAACTAGAAGTTTTTCGCCTTTCGTGGAAAGAAAAAATGATTGAGTTCAGAACAGCCACAAGAAATGCTAGATCTACTTATTTTTCAAATCTCTTAATAGAAAACAAACATAATCCTAGGTATTTATTTGACACAGTGGCGAAATTAACTAGAAACAGAGATTCAACTGCTGACGTTTCCATAGAGCACAGCAGTAATGACTTTATGAACTTCTTTACTTGCAAGATTGATAATATTATAGAGAAAATTATAAACATGCAACCGTCTACAGTTTCGCTTCAGACAGTGCACTGTAGTGTCCCTGAGGTAAAACTAGAATCATTCGCCGCTATAGGAGAGGAAGAATTATCTAAACTTATCAAATCATCAAAATCAACGACATGTATGTTAGACCCTATGCCGACTAAACTACTGAAAGAAATGCTTCCAGAGGTCGTAGGTCCACTTCTTGATATGATTAATTCATCTTTAACACTAGGACACGTGCCAAAAACCTTTAAGCAGGCTATTATCAAACCTCTTATTAATAAACCTCAACTAGATTCGAGAGATTTAGTAAATTACAGGCCAATCTCGAATCTACCTTTTCTGTCAAAGATACTAGAAAAGGCAGTTTCAACACAACTGTGCTCCTTTTTAAGAAAGAAATGGAATCTGTGAGGATTTCCAGTCAGGATTTAGACCATACCATAGTACTGAGACTGCTCTCGTTAGAGTTACAAACGATCTAGTCCTATCATCCGATCGTGGCTGTATTTCTCTATTAGTGTTATTAGATCTCAGTGCTGCTTTTGACACTATCGATCATAACATTCTTTTAAAAAGACTTGAAAACTATATTGGCATTAGTGGAATTGCTTTGGCATGGTTCAAATCATACTTATCTGACCGTTATCAGTCTGTGGTAGTTAATGAAGAGATGTCGTATCGATCACAGGTTAAATATGGGGTACCATAAGGCTCAGTATTAGGACCGTTGCTTTTCACTCTGTACATGCTGCCCTTAGGAGAGATAATTAGGAAGCATGGTGTTAGTTTTCACTGCTACGCTGACGATACTCAGCTCTATATTTCCTCGCGCCCTGACGAAACCTACAAATTCACAAAACTAACAGAATGCATAGCTGACATTAAAAACTGGATGACAAGAAATTTCTTATTATTAAATTCAGAAAAAACTGATATCCTAATCTTTGGACCAAAAACTTCCTCACGAAAAAACCTTGAATACTCTCTAACACATGACGGGTGCTCCATTAAACCTTCGTCCTCAGTTAGGAACCTGGGTGTGCTCTTTGATACCAATCTTTCATTTGAAAGTCATGTTTCTAGTATCTGTAAAACCGCCTTCTTCCATCTAAAAAATATATCTAAATTACGACATATGCTCTCAATGACAAATGCGGAACAGTTGGTTCATGCATTCATGACCTCAAGACTAGATTACTGTAACGCTCTACTGGGTGGTTGTTCTGCTCGGCTTTTAAACAAACTACAGTTGGTCCAAAATGCGGCAGCTAGAGTTCTTACTAGAACCAGAAAGTATGACCATATTAGCCCAGTTCTGTCAACATTACATTGGCTCCCTATTAAACATCGTATAGATTTTAAAATCTTGCTACTTACTTATAAAGCTCTAAATGGTTTAGCTCCCCAGTACCTAAGTGAGCTCTTAATGCATTATAGTCCTTCACGTTTATTGCGATCTCAGAATTTAGGCCAGTTGATAATACCCAGAATATCAAAATCAACTGAAGGCGGCAGATCCTTTTCCTATTTAGCACCTAAACTCTGGAACAATCTTCCTAGCATTGTTCGGGAAGCAGACACACTCTGTCAGTTTAAATCTAGACTAAAAACACATCTCTTTGCTCTTGCATACACATAACACATTATCAATACATTAACATTTTTCAAATCCGTTAAAGGATTGTTACGCTGCAATAATTAGGTCGGCCGGAACCGAGAACATTTCCTATAACACTAGATATACCTGTACATCAGAATAAGAATGGCATCTACGCTAATATCTGTCTCTCTGCTTATCCTGAGGTTTGCCGGGTGCTGGATCCAGGCCGTATCCAGATCAGATGGAGAACCTGCGTCTGGACCTGACTACAACGTAGCCCAGGAGACAATGGGCCTAAAGATCCAATTCTGGCTGCATCTATAATTCAGATTTTTAATCCCTGTATCCGCTTACATATATTTATATATAATCGATTTTTAATCTCTATAATAAAAATGTACAATTCAGATTTTGATCTCCATATACATTTACATATATATATCTTCCAAGGGGTCTTTTCCCTCCTAGGACTTTTTTCCCAGTGCTAGCACGCTGGGTTTTTCTCCTAGGGGTTTTTTTCCACCCCTGGAAGTCAGCCGACATTGGCTTAATGTAGCACCATCTTGTATATGTTACATATTACCACGCTTGTTTGTACAGTTTTAACCACTTCCCTTTTTTTTCTGTGCTTCTAATATGTAAAGCTGCTTTGAAACAATTACCAATTGTAAAAGCGCTATATAAATAAATTTGACTTGACTTGACTTGACATAGTGACCACATGAAACAACAACAAAAAAAACACTAGGACATCAAGGACGTCCAACCAGCTGTTTCAAACTTTATATATATATATATATATATATATATATATATATATATATATATATATATATATAAATCTGAACGTGCATATAAAAACTGCTGGGTTAAATATGGACAAAACCAGGGATTGGGTTGTTTTTACCCAGACATTTTTTTTAACCAATTTTGGATTTTTTTTTTTAACCAGCAATATATTAATATAGTAAAAGGCATGTTTTTGCTCACCCCCAAATAAGGGCAAATTTGTGGGGTATTTTAAGCTGAAACTTGACCATACCAGAGATATACCATACTTATATTACATCATGTGAAAGAGGGCATAATAGGTGCCCTTTAACCCAACCTGCTGGGTTTGTCCATATTTTACCCAGCTTAAAAGGTTAAGTGGTAAAACTTTTCAATAAGGTCTCATTTGTTAGCGTTAGTTAATGTATTAACTAACATGAACTAACAATGAGCAATACATTTGTTACAGTATTTATTAATCTTTGTTAATGTACATATAATATACAGTACAGTCCAAAAGTTTGGAACCACTAAGATTTTTAATGTTTTTAAAAGAGGTTTCGTCTGCTCACCAAGGCTACATTTATTTAATTAAAAATACAGTAAAAAACAGTAATATTGTGAAATATTATTAAAATTGAAAATAACTGTTTTCTATTTAAATATATTTGACAAAGTAATTCATTCCTGTGATGCAAAGCTGAATTTTCAGCATCGTTACTCCAGTCTTCAGTGTCACATGATCCTTCAGAAATCATTCTAATATGCTGATCTGCTGCTCAATAAACATTTATGATTATTTTCAATGTTGAAAACAGTTGTGTACTTTTTTTTTTCAGGATTCCTTGATGAATAGAAAGTTCAAAAGAACAGCATTTATCTGAAATACAAAGCTTCTGTAGCATTATACACTACCATTCAAAAGTTTGGGGTCAATAAGAATTTTTATTTTTATTTTTTTTTTAAAGAAATTCAAGAAATGAATACTTTTATTCAGCAAGGATGCATTAAATCAATCAAAAGTGGCAGTAAAGACATTTATAATGTTACAAAAGATTAGATTTCAGATAAACACTGTTCTTTTGAACTTTCTATTCATCAAATAATCCTGAAAAAAAATATTGTACACAAATATTTTGTACATTTGTACACCTTAAATGTTTCTTGAGCAGCAGATCAGCATATTAGAATGATTTCTGAAGGATCATGTGACACTGAAGACTGGAGTAATGATGCTGAAAATTCAGCTTTGCCATCACAGGAATAAATTACTTTGTGAAATATATTCAAATAGAAAACAGTTATTTTAAATTGTAATAATATTTCACAATATTACTGTTTTTACTGTATTTTTAATTAAATAAATGTAGCCTTGGTGAGCAGACAAAACTTATTTTAAAAACATAAAAAATCTTAGTGGTTCCAAACTTTTGGACTGTACTGTACATATACACATTTCGTAACTACATGAGGTTGAGTAAATTATGACATTATTTTCATTTTGGAACTATTTCACTTTTTAACATATTTCATTATTTCAAGGCACAATATGTAAGGTTTCTATATTAAAATATCCAAAAACCACTAGAACAGTGTTATATATTTTGTTGACTTGTGTACTTACATTATCCCAAATGTTTCCAACAATGTTTAAATCCAGGACACAAACCATGTCATTTCGTTGCTGGTCAATGACGTCATTTCCACGTTACCCTCGATTTCCACTTTTACTTTTGTAGAAACCATTGAAACCACAAAGACTCTTTAATATATTATGTATTTTATTAGATGGGTGAGCAACTGTTTGGATGCATGTATAGACAGAAAACGAATCATTGTTATAACGGTGAGTATTATTTTTTGAATTGATTGATTTCTTGATTTACCATGAGTACCATGTTTTTACCATGCCTCAAAGACAACACTATTTTGTCAAGTGGCTAACATAGCACAATCATAAAGAGCTTTTTATATCATACAGTATATTTTTTAATGAATTGCATGTCATTTAGCAACACAAGTCATCCAGTTTTTATTATTATGACGTTCTAATATTGATCTAGATCTTATACCCTCCACCAAGCGAATGCACAGAATATAAACATTATAAATTTCAACACACTCAAATGTATTTAGTATGATTGTTTTAACCATGTAAAACAGTGCTGCGTTACCCCACATACGAAACGAAAATAGCAGAAGTGGCCGACTGCAGGATAAGCATAATAAAATCTCCGCTGGACTCCCGTGGCTTTCGGCCCACCCTGCTTCATATCACAGTAACGTTAATAAAATGTAGCTTTTAATCCATTAGCTTTTCCATGAACATGATTTCTGCCCGAGCCTGTCAAATTGCTTCCCATCAGCTGTGGAGGTGAAGACGACAACTCCCATGATTCCACACTCATTCACGGGGTCATCAAGCTACGCGTTTGTTTTGAATAAGTGACCTCTAGTGGCGAAAATTACATAGTGTGCCTTTAACATTTTCGTAGGTTGCCAAAACATTCCATTTGAGATGCTACTGAGCCCCTAAGTGACATTTGGAGGAAAAAACAACAGATGTGTGTGCACAAGAAATGTCTAAATGCATACAAAAAAAATTTGCAATTGAGAAATTTATTTAAAAAAGTTTTATAGCTCTTGTTTTCTCTCTTTAGTGCACACAGAAGTTTAACATTTTCCCCCTCCTGTAAACATCACTATTTGAGTTGATGGATCCATAATCAAAAGGTGAAGAAAGCAAACAACATGCACGACATCTGCACCCTAAGTGGTCACACACATTGCACCGAAAGGCCCGAGCAAGGATCTCGAAAAAGTCATTAGATCAAGGAGACACTGTAGTGGCATGAGTGTTGCAATTTGACTTTAATATGAACGCTGTCTGTTGGCATTTCCTTCTGAGCCTGACAGCGCATTGATAAGCATATCGGCATTATGCTTTGAATATGAAATCACGCATTAGAATGAATGCTACACGCTGGATGTTTCATAATCCTTGGACATCCTGATTGAAATGCACAAGCTGTCATTTGAAGGATACATGAAGAGGCAGCTAATATAATCTATTGGAACTGTCATGTCAGTGTAGTTTTATAGTCCATATTAACCCGTCCTCATCTATAGCATTTCTGCCCACATGCAAATTGTTATCCAAATCCTCTCATAATCCTCAGATTTGTACATTATATCACGTTTATGGAGATAAGCAGTGTTGCTGCCGCCTTTTGATGTGCTCTTTGAAGTGAATCGTGTATGCAATTATATGTAAAAGCTTCGATAATGTTTCTCTTATCAATTGAATGACTCATGCTCTCATTTAGGTGCTGTGCTGAAGCAGCCCTATGTGCAGAAGAGTTCTTCACCGAGTAATAAATAGATACTTCAGCTCACTCGGTCAATAGCAAACTTTCAGAATCTCAGCATCTCTGTGAGAGCATTCGTCAAGGCTTTCTTTTGTATTGTTGTGTCAGTTTTCCCATCGTAATTGAAACCGCGCTCTCACCACAGGGTAGTCGTGATAACGAACATAATTAATTAAGTAGAAATTAAGGAGACATACTCCCAAAGATCAGACCCTTGGGATGCAGGGGAGGAGGATTTGGGTTACGCTTAGTAATCTAGACCGCAGTCTTGTTTGGTTTAAAGTCATTAAATTACAGTAATGACTAATTTCTTATTCGTGCATGCAACTCGCCAGAGACCGCCACGAGTTTTTAATAAAGGAACGCGACTGAATGAGAAACATTGCGGCGTGTGCGAGAGAGAAGGAGAGAGAGCTTTGTAATTGTGCGAAGTAATTCAAAAGCGCATTAATAAAACAATACAGAAACATTCTGAAATCGCTTGAGATAGCGCACATTTGCATAATTCATTAAGATTAATCAGACCGCAATACGTTCAGCTGCTTGGTGGTGGAGAGGGCAAACATGAGAAGACCATTCCCTGGAAAGCCCTCTTTAATCTACAAACAATGATGTAAATCTCAGCTTGGATACTGAAATTAACCTCTCTACACCTCGTAACCCCATTAGTACTTAAACAAAGCTCACCTTACATCTATAATAATGCATTAATATTGAACACTTTATTCATATAAATCCTCAGAGCGTTCCCTTATGTTCTTTGTAGGCTAATGTAGTCAAAAAAGTTGGAAGTGAATTAAGAGCATACGTACAATTTACTGTACAAAGATTTTAGACATCTGTTGATTGGGTATTTGATTCTTAAATTGTCTCAACAGTTGAGTTGAATGCATTAAAATTGTCCCTTTTTTTGGTATCAATTTGACTGCTGCATAGTGCATGTGGTAGTATTAATCACCCACAATACTGTGCTGAAATAGTCATTATTTTCAGCACAAAATCCTTTATGTACACCGATCAGACATAACATTATGAGCACTGACAGTTGAAGTGAATAACACTGATCATCTCTTTATCACGGCACCTGTTAGTGGGTGGGAAATATTAGGCAGCAAGTGAACATTTTGTCCTCAAAGTTGATGTGTTAGAAGCAGGAAAATGGGCAAGCGTAAGGATTTGAGCGAGTTTGACACGGGCCAAATTGTGATGGCTAGATGACTGGGTCAGAGCATCTCCAAAACTGCAGCTCTTCTGGGGTGTTCCTGGTCTGCAGTGGTCAGTATCTATCAAAAGTGGTCCAAAGAAGGATAAGTGATGAACAGGCGACAGAGTCATGGGCGGCCAAGGCTCATTGATGCACGTGGGGAGCGAAGGCTGGCCGGTGTGGTCCGATCCAACAGACGAGCTACTATAGCTCAAATTACTCAAGAAGTTAATGCTGGTTCTGATAGAAAGGTGTCAGAATACATAGTGCATCTCAGTTTGTTGCGTATGGGGCTGCATAGTCGCAGACCAGTCAGGGTGCCCATGCTGACCCCTCTCCAACGCCGAAAGCACCAACAGTGGGCACGTCAGCATCAGAACTGGACCACAGAGCAATGGAGGAAGGTGGTGAAGGGGTGGATTCTGGAATCCACTACCGCTTCAATATATATCTTTTAAGTTATTAATCAACATTTATATGTCTGTTCAATTATTTGAATGACTTCTTCAATGTATGTTTAAGGATCTATTTTCCTCTATACCTCTCACTGAGAGAAAAGAACATGTTATCAGTATGTTTTGGGGAAAGTTTCCTGCTCAGCGCAGAGCTCAGATCAACTTCAGCCTTGAAGAAGCTGTGAATCATGTGTATCTGTGTATGTGCGCTAAGTGTTTTGTGCAGGTCCCTTTGTACTGGACAACTGGCATTCTGCTCGAGACCAGCAGACGCCACATCATGACCCCTAAAGGACATCCGGTACCTAAATCCAGGGTCCCCCTCGTCGTCACCGTGACGAAGGGAGATATGCTTCTTACTATCTGTCCACGTGTGGAAAATTTCTAATCTTGTCTATTTTTCTAGCAAATCAGAATGATCCAACCTGAAGTAATGACGTAGTAAGTTGACTCTGTTAGAGTATAATTGTTGTGGAAATGTGAATGTACGCAGAGCGGCCTACAAACTCTTTGGGAGACTTGAAGCTGGCTTCTGCTGATGAAACTGCAAACTATTCTTCATTAAATTTTTCTTCAATTTATATATTTTTTTTAAACTTTGACTCCGGGTCTTTATTCAACATATCTGGTCTCAAGGGTCCTAAACTGTTTATCCCCAACAGTGGCCTGGTCTGATGAATCATGTTTCTTTTCATGTGGATGTCCGGGTGCGTGTGTGTCGCTTACCTGAGGAGCACATGGCACCAGGATGCACTATGGGAAGAAAGCAAGCTGGCGGAGGCAGTGTGACGCTTTGGACAATGTTCTGCTGGGAAACCTTGGGTCCTGATATCCATGTGGATGTCACTTTAACACATACCACCTACCTAAGCAACACAATATTAGGAAGGTGGTCATAATGTTATGCCTGATCGGTGTAAATATGGCTGTTTATGTACCTTTTTCACAGAACTCATCTGTATTTCTAAACTAATTTTAGTATTTACTTCAATTAGTTTTTAAAAAAAAAAAAAATGTAATCGAATATTCATATTGGGTTACACTTTATTTCAATAAATTATTTAATCTACTTTAGACATTTTTCTAACTATAGTAACTTTGAAGCTACAAGTCAACTAATGGACTGTTAGGTTAGGGTTAGTAGAATACATTGACATGTAGTTCCAAAGTTACAGTAGAATGTCTGTTGAGGAACCACCAAAATAATGTTACCTTATATTTTATTTCATTTCAGCTGTATTTCATATATTAAGCAGACAGTCTATTAATACTGTAAAAGCTATAGTTGATATGCAGATGAAAAGTTACTTATAGTTGGTAGAATATCTAAAGTGGACTATTGAAATAAAGTGTTTTTGTTTCATTTCAGCTATATTTCAATTACCAATGTAGTAAATAATTTGATCAAAATGACATTTAAACATTTTTTCCTTGAGAAAAAAATTCTTCATGCCTTAAAAATAGCTTGAATGTAACTCTACTTGCACCCTTGCCTCATTTAGTATACGTGGAATATGAATATGCAAATTAGCCCCACCTCTCCTCACACCAGCTCAGAGGTCCACTCGGTCAACTTACTGAGGTAAACGCTGCATGATGGAATCGCTCTTTACAACGTTAGACACATAACGGTAATTAATATGATAAGCCTTTTGCTTGACTGTTATCAAACAGCTAATAATGTGTTGCTAATGTTACACAAACCCTGTTCCATTTGCCATCTCGGAGTCAGACATCTGCCTTGTTCTTAAAAACACTTTGAACAACTTAGAACCTCAGTGGAGAAAGACAGTTCATCATAACATCATAATATACATCATATACACAATTCACTCGCTATATTGCTAAATGTACACAATTTTTCATATCAGCAGAAAAAAATACTGGGATAATCTAGCTTCTCTTGAGACTCCCCTGCTTCAGAGCACTTATAGTTAATGATATTGTAAAGCCCACCGGCACATTGACATAATTGGTTACAAGGTAGTTTGTGACGTAAGAAGACTGTCTTTGGTTCACTGCAGTTTTAACGAGAAAATACTAATACACCACACAGACATATAAACAACATTAAAACTTGATTTTCACCACAGAGGGTCCTTAATAGTTTTAGTTCAGGGTAAAAGTAAGAACACTAGTTTCTGTATATTTTCTAGTGATTCATCATGATCACTGGATGGAGAAGAGTTACAACAGGCCCATAATAGAAACTTGAGTGGGCTTTTTTGACCTGAGCCATCTAAAACTCCCAGGTTATCACCTAGCAACCATCCAAAATACCCTAGCAACCATATTGTATTCATGTATGAATGTATGAAAAACTATTCAGAACACTTTGTGACTTTTGCATGGACCTTATTCACCTTTGCAGCCATCTTGGCTTTATGTACTATAACACTGGATCTCACAAACATTCTCTTTCGGTTTGGTAAGAAAAAATGGTACATGATGTATTTTGAGATATCTAGAACAATCCAACAGCACTTATGTTTGTTTTCAGTGAAGCAGAGAAGATTTGCTTTGAGGCATGAAATGAGATGGGGAGACGACTGTAACGAGGAGCAACGGCAATCTCAAAGAGCGTTTTCTTTTTTGTAGGTAATGGTGCCCTTTAAGAACCTGGTGGGCAAGTAGCAGGGTTTCATCTTACGCAAACACCATCTGGTGGGCTTGTCGAGCCTGCACCTTGACAAGATGAATTAGTTTGAAATACTGTCAGATACACAGAATGAAATTAGATTTTCCAGTTAGTAATGAAACCTGACGGAGCTTAATAAAAAAGCATTGGATCCGGAGAATGCTAGAGTCAAACTGGGTAAAAAGACGCACCTGAGAACTTTGGCGCCATGTTGATCTAATTGCTCAATATCCATATAGCTTTCGTCGTCACATTGTATGTTGTAACATGGTTATGGGTGAATTTATTTTTGTGTCGTTTTTAGTTGCATGTGCTGTTCGCTGTGAAGAGGGCTGTTTCAAGGGCTTATTTGCTATGACTTTGATTCTCTAAAGAGAGACAGAACTTTTATTAAAGTTTTCCACATGAAACCTCATCTGACTCCTCTGCATGTTATTTTGCAGTGACTCAGAGAGGTTGTTTTAGACTTTAATAAAACTCTTTCTCTCTCAGAATTCTCTCAGAAGCCTCTTAAACCAAATGTAACACTCTATTGTTTACAGCCTTTAGAAAATCTAGCAAAGGACTGTTGGGGGGAGAAAAAAAAAAAAAAAAGCCCAGAAAGGTTTTTATCACTTCTCTCCTTTTTGTGATGTGATGTGCTGTTTTGATTATGTTCTGAAGTTGCACAGGTCAGCCTTGAGGACTAACTGATTAAAGCTTTTAATGTTAAATTTGTCATTCAGTACTTATACAATTGTACAGGAGAGAAGAAAATATAGGACCCTATGATTGCCGTGATGCGGAAAACGCAGACAGATTCACGGATTCCAGTCACATAAACTCAAAGGTCTTCATGGCAACCTGTAAAAATAAAGTTTCAGTTTCTTCAGTTTCACTTGAAGAAATTGTGACAGAAATATATTATGATTGTACAGCAGAATGTAGCTATATCTCAATGTAATAATAATAATAAATTATTATTAAAAATAGTTTTCTTCCATGTTTTAATTTTAACAGTAATGCTCTGTTGTGCAGCACTTTGTTTGACAATTTTTTTTTTATTTCATATGATTAAATTATAAATTAATGTGCATGTCTTCATTTGATTGCAATAAAAAAACAATTTCTGAAAAAAAAAGAAAAAAATTTCATAAGGCCCTATAATTGTAAGGCCCTAATAATAATAATAATAATAATAATAATAATAATAATAATAATAATAATAATAATAATAATACATTTTGTTGTTTTTATGAATTAAATTAATTAGACATGCTTTTGATTATTAAAATTTAATTAAACCATTAAAATGGAATCCAGAAAACTTAAAACAGAATTTAAAAAAAAGAAAGGAATTTGTGAAAAATAAATTTCATAGGGCCCTAAATTGTTGATAAATTGTATACGTTTCATAATTTCAATTAATTAGACATGCTTTTTGATGACTGAAATTTAATTTATTAAACATTAAAATTAAAGGTGCCCTAGATTGTTTTTTTTTTTACAAGATGTTATATAAGTCCTAGGTGTCCCCTGAATGTGTCTGTGAAGTTTCAGCTCAAAATACCCCATAGATTTTTTTTTATTAATTTTTTTAACTGCCTATTTTGGGGCATCATTAACTATGCACTGATTTTTTCAGCACGGCCCCTTTAAGAGATGCGTTTCGAGCTCTTAACTATATATACATCGCATAAACACAGTTCACACAGCTAATATAACCCTCAAATGGATCTTTACAAGATGTACGTCATGCATGCTGTATGCATGCTTCGAATTATGTGAGTAAAGTATTTATTTAGATGGTTACGTTTGATTCTGTGTTAGTTTGAGGCTATGCTCTGTGGCTAACGGGCTAAAGCTAACATTACACACTGTTGGAGAGATTTATAAAGAATGAAGTTGTGTTTATGAATTATACAGACTGCACGTGTTTAAAAATGAAAATAGCGACGGCTCTCATCTCCGTGAATACAGTAAGAAACGATGGTAACTTTAACCACATTTAACAGTACATTAGCAACATGCTAATGAAACATTTAGAAAGACAATTTACAAATATGACTAAAAAAAATCATGATATCACGGATCATGTCAGTTGTTATTGCTCCATCTGCCATTTTTCGCTGTTGTTCTTGCTTGCTTACCTTGTCTGTGCACAGATCCAGTCGTTAATACTGCCTTTCCTTGTCTAATGCGTCCAATGGGCTGGCATTATGCAAATATTGGGGTCATACATATTAATGATCCCGACTGTTACGTAACGTGTTATATTGAGATCCGAGTGTTTTCCGGAAGTCTTTTAAACAAATGAGATTTACATAAGAAGGAGGAAACAATGGGGTTCGAAACTCAATGTATGTCTTTTCCATGTACTGAACTCTTGTTATTTAACTATGCCGAGGAAAATTCAAATTCTGATTCTAGGGCACCTTTAACAAAAATAAATAAATAAATAAAAATTGGGAAAAAATAAAACAGAATTTGGGAAAAAAAAATTAAATGAATTTCACAGGGCCCTAAAAATGGTTTAACCAGCACAGTGCAACACAAAAAAGGCCATTAAGTTGAAGTAGTAGTGTTTTGTAGTCCATATAAGTTACCATTCAGAATTTTCAGTTTTGAATGAACTATCCCTTTAAACTCCAACCAGATTTATAAAATTGAGATTACTGTGATACTATTTACATGTTATAAATAGAAACTTCCTTTATTTTTTGCAATGTTTTTCTCAGCTCTGACCGTAAGCATTTACATGAACTGGTCCTCGATCAGTTTGAGGGTCATGAAAGGGCTCCGTGCTTTAAAAACATTTGAGACCCCCTGCTTTAAATGAGTAGCAGCTTGTAGCTTGGCAAACAACAGTGCGCTGCTTCCCATCAGGTGTGCAGGTTTAGTGTCCTACGAGCGAGTTTGGAACGAGCAGCCAGTCTCTAATCAGATGTACATTTTCGCCCCATTTATGCACACGCCACACCAGCTGTCACGTATTGTTTGCGAACATAACCCTCGCACGCCTCCGAATACACTTTCTCC
Organism: Chanodichthys erythropterus; assembly: GCF_024489055.1. NCBI lineage: Eukaryota > Metazoa > Chordata > Actinopteri > Cypriniformes > Xenocyprididae > Chanodichthys > Chanodichthys erythropterus. The sequence goes on from NC_090241.1 coordinate 31,195,440, forward strand.
TCAATTCTTTCCTATCAGCCTTATTTCCGTGGGTAATGAATGCAGTGTTTTGTGAGGTTTGTGCGGCTGCCGTGCCTGAGGAAGTTATCCTCAGAACCTCATTCTCCTCTCCCTCTCTGCATCGCCTCAATGCCCAGGGGTCAGCTGAGGGGGCCGCAGTCATTTGAAAAGGAAATTATCTTTTGTGATTCTTACCAAAAGAGATGGAGAGCGAGAACGCGAATGAGGAGGAGAGATGGAGCTTCTGAGAAGGGGGAGAAAAATCGCCTCCTTTCTTTTGCAACCTGTGAACAGGTTAATGGGAGCTGGTGCTGGAATGAGTTGATACCTATCTGCTCCGAGAGAGAGAGAGAGAGAGAGAGAGAGAGAGAGAGAGACAGACAGAGAGAGATACACATAGAATGACTATTTGATGGCTTCCTAACAGCTTCTTTCTCCTTGGCCCCATTTCTTGATATGTGCGCATTTATTTATTTATTTATTTCTTCTGCTGTGGTAAATAGCTTCTTGGGGAGAGAGCCAATTTTGCCTAATGGGCAAGTTTCCATAAGGTGGGTCAGAACATTGATAGCAAGGCTGATGAGTTGGCAGGAAAGGTGAGTGCTCACATTCGACAACCCTCTCATTATAAGGCTCCCTCAAGAGAGGATGTTGATGCGAGGAAGGACGAAACGCTGGGATGAGAGTACTCTTTTGATGACTGTCAAACATGTTAAGTTTGCATTATCATCAATGACAGTCATCTCTGCATCTTATTTGTTGATATATATGCACACACACACACACATGTATCTTGCGTTTGATGTTTGATGTGTCTTTGAGCTTCTGCTTCGTCATCACAAAATACCAATACAACCTGCTGAGAAAATATTTTCTTCCGTGGAATACAAAAGGAGTGCAGGATTGTGTGGCATTTAGAATTGAATTGAAAATGCCTTTTAAGATTCCAGATCAGTTTCTAGATTTAAAATTAGATGCATGCAGAACAGCAATTTGCAGTTGAATATAAGGGAGTAGAATAAAATTAATTCAAGTAAGTTCATATAAACGGAAACTGTAATTTTTCAAGACAAACTTTTAACGTTGGTTTGAAAAATTCCTTGTCTGAAAAGTTTGAAGGATTAAAGCCCTTAACAGAGATTTGTGGTTTGATAGGAGTTTTTATATATATATATATATATATATATATATATATATATATATATATATATATATATATATATATATATATATCCATTTTGTCAGATTTAGCAACAAAAACTTCTTTAATTTTTTTTTATATATTTTATTTATATAAATATGCGCTATATTTTTTTGCTTGAAAATATATTTAAAAAAAATCAATTTGTATATCTAAATGTGAATTTTAATGTGTATTTTTAAACATAAAATTTTGTAACACTTCAGTTTAGGGTTCAATTCTCACTATTAACTACTTGCTTATTAGCATGCATATTACTAGGGTATTAGCTGCGTATAGTATTTATAAAGCACATATTAATGCCTTATTCTGCATGACCATATTCTACAGCCATTAATCCTACCCAATACCAAAACTTAACAACTACCTTACTAACTATTAACAAGCAGTAATTAGTAGTTTATTGAAGCAAAAGTCGTAGTTAAAGGGTTAGTTCACTCAAAAATGAAAATTCTGTCATTAATTACTCACCCTCATGTCGTTCAAGACCCGTAAGACATTTCGTTCAACTTTGGAACACAAATTAAGATATTTTTTGATAAAATCTGATGGCTCAGTGAGGCCTATATCACAGTGGCTTTAATATTATAAAGTGACAAGAATACTTTTTGTGCGCCAAAAATAAAAAAAATAGTGACTTTATTCAACAATATCTAGTGATGTGCGATTTCAAAACATGAAGCTTCGAAGCTTTACGAATCTTTTGTTTCGAATATTTGGTTCAGAGCACCAAAATCACATGATTTCAGTAAGCGAGACTTTGTTACGTCGTAAGTGTTTTGAAACGTCAGTAGTTCACGTGAATTTGGCAGTTTGATACACACTCTAAACCACTGATTTGAAACAAAAGATTCGTAAAGCTTAGAATCTTCATGAAGCAGTGTTTTGAAATCGCCCATCACTAGATATTATTGAATTAAGTTGTTATTTTGTTATTTTTGGCGCACACAAAGTATTCTCGTCGCTTTATAATATTTGAATAGTTGAAACACTGTAGTAACATGAACTGTTTTAAATATGTCTTTAGTTGCTTTCTGGGCATTGAAAAAGGCGATGCATACCTTACTGAGTCATCGGATTTTATCAAAAATATCTTAATTTGTGTTCCGAAGATGAACGAAGGTCACATGTGACCTTTCCAACGTGATTACGTAATGCGTGATGCATCACATAACAGTGCAAGATGAGAATTTGTGATTAAAAAACATATGCATTGCCATTTTTTTTTTTTTTAGAAAATGACAATTATTTTGCTATAAGACCTATATTTACCCTTACTCAACTGTTGAGGTCTACTATATGGAGAAAAAAGCCTTCAAAAACCTTAATTTCTTTTTGGTTGAAGAAAGAAAGACATAAACATCTTGGATGACATGGGGGTGAGTAAATTATGAGGAAACTTTAATTCTGAAGTGAACTAATCCTTTAATAGTTAATAATTCATGAGAATTGGTACCTAATCTAAGTGTTTTTTTATAGCTATGTACATTCATTTACAAGAGTGCTTTACCTGTGAATGTCTGTGAATTGCAAATCAGTAAATTACAGTGGATAGTTTTTTTTACCGTTGAGTTAAAAAACAACAAAAATCTATTATAAATCATTTATATCTAAAATACTTTTATTAGGTCTGCTGAGATGCACAACACACTGACACTGACTCAAACCCCTTCCGACTCGTGCCCCGCTTCCACTCGGCATAATGCAAGTGTCGCAACATACCGCAGAACGTGCTTGATCTGTATTCGTTACCATAATCACCGTCAAGTCCCTCAACAGGCAACATGGCGCAATTCATCATCCAAAGCAATAAAGGGTACGGCACCCACCGAAGGCCAGAGGCTTATTCAAGCTCTCCGAGCCCTCTGAGTTTGGAGGAACCTTCTAGAACAGATGCTCCTCACTAATTATGTGTTGTAGTGTAGTACCCAAATGCCCACTGCTGCCTTCTTGTGAGAGACCTGGTCATCCATGTCTCATATGCTGTCTCCAGTTACCGGAGGGCACTCCCCTCCATCTGTGTGGGACCAGAGGAGTGCCAGCGGAGGTACCGAGCCCAGCCGAATGAGTGCAGTCTGGGTTTCTCCTTAAGCCCAGGGCCCTCGGTTGCTGGGAAGGGGATGGCTGTTAACATTCATTGGTAATTAGCAGATGAGTTTCCCATGCCTGGAGCAGCAAACACTGCTGGCACCTCCTCCTCATCAACAACATGTTTTTCTTGTTGTGACATTGGGTTCATGTCTTTACAGAATCTTTCCTTCACCATCTACTCCACCAATACAATATCACAATGCTATTAATGCACACTTGATGTTGTGATAACATAGACTTGTATTAGTACCAGTTTTCTACTGATTGGGGATATTAAAAACAGAGTGCAATCAAAACTGAGCTCTAATGAATTATCATCAGCATGTCAGTAAATGCAGATCAATTACACCAATATTATACCCATCAGCTGAGCACATCTGGTTTTTGGTCTATACCTGTGTTGAAATGTAATATGAATGCCGTTACTAACAACAGCCCAATCTTCCAGTTTAGCAATAAAAGCCAATAGGGTCTGGCTTCAGACAAGATGCACTTTCAGACACACATGCGCATTAAAAGTAGTCACTTTTGAAATATTAATGAGGTAACCGATGAGGTTTGTTTTTGCGTGTTACACAGCATGTTTAAGCTTCCGGAAGAGGTTCGTTCTCACGCGTGTAGCAGGTTCGGTTGAGCTTTTGTTTATGTTCTCTGATCAATGTTTAAATGTGAGTAAAATCCTAAATTAAATCTGTTCATCATAAAAAGCAATCGATTCTCTTCAGAAAATTTGGACTAAACGGTTCGATTCATATGGATTAGTTTTCTGATCTCTTTATGAACTTTTTGAAGCACCAAAGTTTTAATTGCGTAGCTGTCTATGGAATCTCTCAGATTTCATCAAAAATATCTTCATTTGTGTTCCGAAGATGAACAAAGGTCTTACGGGTGTGGAACAGCATGAGGGTGAGTACTTAATGACAGAATTTTCATTTTTCGGTGAACTAACCCTTTAAGTGTTACCATTATATTTTATATATATTTTTTGGCTTTATTATCCATAAATATGTAATCCTCCTGGGACCCAGGAATAGACTTCTGTCCTCTGTAGTGGACATTATATTTGAGTGATTTTCTCTGACATCATACATGTCACAGTTTTAAGTCTGGATGTCCTGTAAAGAGCACATTCAGGGCTTTGCAGAGATACCAGATTTTTAGAGGTTTCCCCATGACAACAACAACTTCTTGGTCTTTAATTATGACTGAAAATGAAAATTAGCACTCTTATGGAAATATGATAATATTTTGTGATTAAATTTAAAATTTATTTAAATCGGATTAATTTTCAAATTGTTTATTATAAATGAACATCTCAGGAAAATGATATGGGGTTTCAAATCAAAATATGACTTTCTGTTATGAAACAGAACATTGATTTCATACATGTCCACTGTAGAGGACACCAGGACTTAAATCATGTTTATCAGGCATTTTAGGAGACACAACAAGTGAATAGGGAAAGAAATTATATGTCAGTATTCCTATTAATTATTAGATATTATTATGAAAATGTTACCAATTATTGCTCACATTATTACACTTCTTTTTTCATTGCATATTGCTCCAAGAATACATTAATATGCAAATTAGATACAGTGTATAGATACATTGTATTGAATGGGAAAACCGATGTATGGCCATTTTACCCTCATATTGCATAAAGTAAAATGGTAAATCAATTAATTCCATTATATGTTTCATAACATAGTTGAGAATCATCTTTATACATAGTTTGGTTAAAAACAATATTGAAGCCTAAAAATTGATTGGTGATTAAAAAAAAATTCCATTGTTTTTGCCTATAAATGTCATTTCATGTCATTTTATTTTTTAAAGAACTTAGTCCTGGTGTCCACTACAGAGGACATATCATAACATATGAATAAAATATAATTTTTAAAAAAAATTATTTTTTCATTTGTTTCTTATGCTCTAAACAATATAATGACGTGAAAAAAATGCTAAATTCAAAAAAAAAAAAAAAATGTTGGGTCCCAGGAGGATATGTAATCAATTAAAAAAAATTCTCTTTTTTCATACATTTTTCTCTTTTTTTTACATACAACATACATACAATTTTCATATTTAAATTTTTTAAAATCACATAATGAAGTAATGAAAAAAATCTAGTAAATAAAAAACTACATCTAATAAATCATGTAAAAAAAAATCTAATCTTTTAAATTGAGAATATTTTTTAGGTGTTTTTACTGCAAAATCCAACAAAACTGGGCTGTTTCTTATAATGTTTTGTATTTATTATTTAGAGCCCCATCACCTAACATTTTCATGTTCCTAGCAAATTAGGCAATGTTAGTCAAAGTGTCATGTTTTGACCTATCTATCTTGAAATCTAAAATATTGTTTTCAAAATGCAGACCAGATTTAGCAACAAATTCTGCTTTATTATTAACCAGTTTTGAAATATATTTAGTTTACTTAAATTATATTTTATATGTTTTTGCTTTGATAGATAAAAAAAAATACTCAATTTAAATATTTATCTAAATGCATATATTAATGGTCAACTATTTTTTTTACTCAGTTTTTTAAAAATTGTTCAAAGTGCCTCTATTATGCTATATTAAAGGTTCCTAATTTAGTTTTTTGTCGCCTACAACGGGTGTACATTCATCCGAGTTCAAAAAACACTTTAATTTTCTCATAATATACTGTAGAGTGCACATCACCTAATTGTCCCTTCGCTGGGAGTTTGATTGACAGGCGATCTAACCAATCATTACGCTGAATCTGCCATTTTGTCCGACAAAAGCTGCATTCACATCACCTCGTATTTACCGGAATCTTGAAATGACAACACGTGACGTTATATTCGGAGCTGTTCACGTCCTTTTGGTCCTTGGACTGGGAATTATGCGCTTCCATGGCACCACTATCAACGCCTAATAAATCAATCTACAGCGGTCAGGTGGTACAGCGGCCACGTGGTACATCTGGGAGCTTTCAGAAAACTTCCAGCTTACAAGCTGTAATTACGAGCTCTACAAGGACGTGAACGCTTTTTACAAGCTAGAATCTTGTAACTACAGGAATTACGAGGTCGCGTGAACGCACCTAAAGCATTCAGGGGAGTTAGTAGATTAACGTTGGTGGACTTGAACTTGGAAAATGGTATGTACTGACGTCTTTGTATTTGATGCTATAAATTAACTAGTAGGAGGAGATGATCGGTTCAAGAGCTGCTTGAACAAAGTTGTTTCAGTCTCTCTAAACCCCCTCCTTTCCACAAGCCTGCTCTACTCTGATTGGTCAGATGGCCCAGTCTGTTGTGATTGGTCAGCACTTACAGCGTGTCAGAAATGAAACGCTCATTAACATATCTGTTCCGGAGGCTTCCTCAGCGATAGTATACACTTTTACACCAACAGTAATGATGGTGATGGTCCTCATAATTTTGAAGTGCATGCAAAATGGATTCACAGCGCTGAAAACATGAACAACATGAACCAAACTCTTCCAGGCCTCAGCTACAACTACAGTGTTTGAGGGCCAAAGTAGACATTGTTCACAAGCAGCCAATGAAGACCATAAGCTAGCATTATGCAAATTTGTTTGTTATGTTGGTATGTAACTGGAAGTGAGACTGGAATTGATGACAATTCATTTCAGCAGTTCAGAATCAATTCTTTTATGAGATAATAACTTTATTTGTCGTGGACAATTTGATCTTTAAAACTTTGCAGACCTTTTACATTCACAAACAGCTATAGTACACACTGCATGAAAGGTAATATAGGGCACTTTAAAGTTAACATGTAATGAAGACTCTCATATCACTGGTCTAAAACTGTTTTATGTTAGACAGGGCGGGTCACATTACTGTAAATTAAAAAGAAAAAAATCATTAAATGATTCTAATGTTAAATTTTTAAGTACTTTTGTTGCAAAATCCTACAAAACTGAGCTGTTTAGATTCAGAGCCCCATCACCTATAGCAATTTCATGTTACTAGCAAGTTAAGTGCAACCGCCATTTTAAAGTCAGTAAGAAAATGTGTCATATTTTGACAGATCTCCCTCTATGTGTGCTTTACTCACAGAAAGATATTTTTACATGATTATCTAAATGGAAGCACACGATTCCAATTTGCCAACAAAGCAAAATTCGCGCACTAGCATCACAACGACAACTGTAGACGTCGCTGACATGGCTTTGTCAGTTTGAAGCTGCCTGCAAAATGAAACGAACTAAATGTGTATCGTGGTCCCAGAGCTCTCTAAGAATAGACATCTGAATTTAAACCTAACACCAGTATTCTCTGCTCTTAACACTGCACTCTCTGCTGGGGTTGTTAGCTCGTTTAGGGATGTGAATAATTCAAGGAAAAAAGCATTTACATCCCCAGCAGCTTGAAAGAGCTAGTGGCCTCATATGCATATGTGTGTTTAACTAAAAAAAAAAAAAAAAAAAGATAATAAGAGAAAGCAGGGGCAGGTGGGGGGGTCAATATGAAAATCTGTGGACTGTGTCCATCAGTCTATGTGTTTATGCATGTGTAAAAGCCCAAAGCTAATGGTCCAAGGCCTATAAAGGCGTGGGTTAAATAAGGGCGGGAGGAATTCACAATAACAGACAAATCTGCATAAAATGGCAGTGAAAACTCAGTGGACACAATATCAGATGTTCTCCTTTTCAGTGTAAGGCAATAATATAGTGGTCAGAGGGGGTGAGACAGCCATTTGACAAGGTTTTGTGATGACGTTAGGACACACTAGCTCTGTGCTGTTTGAAACTGTAACCTAGTGTCTGTTGTATGTGTTTGTGTGTTTTAAAAATAGGATACAGCCTTGAAGAATATAATTTTTTGTTCATTTTTAACAGTTGTTCAATGAAAAGACAGTTTCTTGACCTTCAGAAAACTGAGTTTGACCACTTTTCGAGGTCAAACTAAATAATGCAAGACCTGCTTCTTTCTATTTTCTATTCATTTAATGTGCAATTTTGCTACTCTTTTTAAACCTTCAGTTGCATAATTTTGTCAATAGATATGTATACACATATAAACTGCTATTCAAAATTTAGCATGGTGTCAGTAAGATTCTTTTTTTAAAGAATTTTTGATTTTTTTTTCAGCAAGGACACATTAAATTGATCAAAAGTGACAGTAAAGGCATTTATAATGTTACAAACAATTTCTGTTTCAATTAAATCTGTTATTTTGAACTTTCTGTTCATCAAAAAAGCCTGGAAAATAAATCACAGTCTCAACATTGTTTCTTGAGCAGCAAATCAGCATATTAGAATGATTTCAGAAAGATCATGTGACACTGAAGACTGGAGTAATGGTGCTGAAAATTCAGCCTTGCATCACAGGAATAAATTACATTTTAAAATATATTCAAATAGAAATCAGTTATTTGAAATTGTAATAATATTTCACAATATTACTGTTTTTACTGTATCAAATAAATGCAGCCTTTTTGAGCATAAGAGATTACTTTCAAAAAGTTATTTATTCAATAATTTTTTTCTAACAATAACTTTTGTAACAGGGATGATTGGTTCCCCTCTGAAGAACACAATACGGAATCTGTCATCTTCTGTTCATCGGTGCAAAGTTCCCAAAATGTGCCAAAAGACATCTGAGCTGTTAATGCCATGTGACTTAGTCCTTTAGAGTCAGAAAAATTATGTCATGCTTATTGGTTTATGTTACTTCAAAAACATGCACAGTCTGAATCCCTTGTGCATCTGTGAAATTTCACAATTCCCTTCAGGAAAAAAAAGGTAAAAATCTACTGAAAACAGTATCATACTTGTGATTTATATATTACTGGAATGTTTTTGGTCATTAAAAATGAATTTTTTCTACAGTGAACATGAATTCAAAAACTGTCAACATATTAAGGGGCGTTCTGACATTTGATGCGTTTACTTTAAATAAAACAATAAGCCCCAAGAAGCCATGGTTTACACTGAATTTATAGCTAGGAGGCATTGTTAGGCACAACACAGAGCATATAGTGCCTAAAACCCCCTTGGCTATTATAAATGAATTGTAAACCACGGCTTCTTGGGGCTTATTGCTTTTATAAAACGGTTACCACACAATACAAATATTAAAGCCAAAAAATATGTATCAATGCAACTTTCATGAAATAATCATTAAAAGTATAAAAAATAGTCCCTGACCGTGAACAGCAACAGAAGTTACATTTATTACGCCATTAAATGGCGGCAAAGGGAGTCACTCAGTCGCAAAGACTTTTATATTGAAACTTGTCGTGAACACGGAACAAGACGCAACTGACAAATGCTTTGACTAGCAGTGTCAGGCCATGGGAAAACCCATTAAATGTTAAAAGGACAAGATCACAGCGGACATTCAAACGGATTTTTTATTATGAACATAGGACTGACCTGAAGGTAAATGCTAAATTAGAATGCAGGTAATACACTTGGTCACTTGAGGCTTCAATGAACATAATCAATTGAGAACAATCATGTGTGTACGTTACTACTAGTGGTTGCTAAGACAGACGCAGCAACATACACACTCATTGGCGCAGCAATACTTATGTAATGCAGTCATAATGCAGTCATGTAATGCGACTCAACCAATCAGAATCAAAGGCTGGAACTATCGGTTTTATAAAGCAGGTTTTAAAATTTACATTGTATAATAGTTTATCATTTTTTACCCTCTTTGTATAAAGTGCCATTTTCATTTATGTGTGAATGGGAAAGAGAGAAGTAACAGAAATAGAATTGCTGCCTTGTTTTTTTTTTGCCTCAGCTCACACTCAGTTCAGCCTAGAACACATTCAGCATGACAGTGTCCTTGTACTGTCAGCTGTTAGTGAGGAATCGAGCGCAGACAGGATGTCCCACAAGTCACAATGCAAAACTACAGGTAAACATGTTGCGTGACATTGGCATTTTGTAGAATACCTATTACAAAGTCAATTTTCAGATGTGCTATTCTTCTTTTTCATGACTGCCCGGACTCCTAGAAGCCCCCTCATCCTTCTTTTCTTTTATATAATGACTCATTAAATCAGATATTTGATCATAATGTCAAATATAAACGTGATCCAAATGATGATTACTAGTATATGTGGATTGTGTTTTCACGGTACACATGTGACATTCAGTTTATCAGGCTGAAGCATATGACAGGAGCTCTATAATGAGTGGAGGCCAGGGCTGTGGAGGCCTGCAGGAAAAATGATATATGTGCCTTCAAAGTCTCAAATCTATGTGACCAGACTGGGATCCCACACTGCCGAATGGCTGCTGCTGTATCTAATCACATCCTGTGGGACAACATAGACAGAAGAAAAGAGTAAGTGTGTGTATGTCTGTGTGTAAAAAAGATAGAGAGAGGAAGAGCGAGATGTTTTTTAGTGTGGGTGTGCTTGTGTGATTTTCTCAAAATGGCTGTGGCAGCAGCTCACTCTTGCTTGGCACGATTCAGTATCGGTAACAATTTTTAATTTCCCATTAGACCCTTTGCGGAGATCGATTTGCGCTCTCTACGCAACTCATTAATTAGCTGTGATGCATTTGTGACTATGAGGAAAGGGCAAATGGTGGTTTGCACAAATGTATGTATATTCACAGCAGAACAGATGGACACACGAAAAAAAAAAAAAAAAGCAAACTACTTCATCAAAGGTAGTGTGAGGGGGAGTGAGTATGGCAGTGGTGACCGGAACACTGAGGAACACCTTGCATCATATTATGCGGTATCAAGACCTATGCGGAGGAATCAGTGAAAAAAGTATATATATATATATATATATATATATATAGCTTAACTTTTTGCATGTCTATGATTAATATATTTGCATTGGTGCAGGTCATTGTGTCACCCACTGCATCATATAGCTACTAACCACACTCTTGGCATATTATAGTCATTAAAACCTGTCACATGACATCTAAAACAGTGGATCTCAACTTGCGGGCCTCAGAGTAACTACAAAATATTATATTATATTATATTATATTATATTATATTATATTATATTATATTATATTATATTATATTATATTATATTATATTATATTATATTATATTAATTATATTATATTATATTATATTATATTATATTATATTATATTATATTATATTATATTATATTATATTATATTATATTATATTATATTATAGCTTTGAATCATTCAGAAATTGTATTCATTTTTGTACCAAACCAGACAAGTTTTTAGCAACAAGTAAATTGTCACTAAAAGCGAAAAAAGCTGCATGATACATCACAGCCAATCAGAAACTGATGTTTTGTATACAGTTACCTGGGGCAGAACATTGAACCAATGAAACTTCACTGTAGGCAGAGCTATGCAGCAGTACCACAGAAATGTACATCCTTATTTTGACGAGTTAGATGCGTTCCAACATATTTTGTTGATCCTGCAACAATAATCCTGTCTAAAAATTTAATCCTAACCATATCCCTATCCCTAAACCTTACCCTACCCATAAGTTATCCCTAAAATCAGAGGGAAATGATAGGTGAATAACACTGATGTAGAAACACCTAACTCTGGTTTTAAGACTGAACTTGAAACCTGTTGCTAGATGTGAAAATGATAACTGTTTCGGGCTGAAACTACCAAAAAATACCTGTGTCACACCTGTGTTTGGCAAACTGTAAATTTGCCCCTCAAATATGATTGGTTGCTTGGAATGTTGTTCCGGGATCAATAATGATGTTGAAATTAGTGAGATCAGGTTCTGCCCACAGAAGCTGAAGGCGGTGTCTATTTACACTGACTTCAAATAGAGTGGTGCAGGGATGACAGAAGTTAGCATCACTCTGGTTCCATCGACAAAAAAACAATAGGAATTTTCCATTGGCTTTAGGATTATTGCAGAAAGTAAGGTCTGCGACTAACAAAAGCTTATGATTCTTTCACGATTTTCTCATCTTAATAATCTTCACAAATGAACACAACCTTTATGAATTTTGATGCGTAAATACAATCGGCAGAAGTCAAAAGCTATAGTAGGCTATAAGCGAACTACACCATGGTCACATGACTTCGACATCACTATCACTAAGCTTCTGACAACTCTTTCAGTCGTTGTTTAAATGTTTTTTCCCTTAAAGTTTGAGTTATAATACAAACCCGATTCCAAAAATGTTGGGACACTGTACAAATTGTGAATAAAAAAGGAATGCAATAATTTACAAATCTCATAAACTTATATTTTATTCACAAAAGGATATAGATAACATATCAAATGTTGAAAGTGAGACATTTTGAAATGTCATGCCAAATATTGGCTCATTTTGGATTTCATGAGAGCTACACATTTCAAAAAAGTTGGGACAGGTAGCAATAAGAGGCCGGGAAAGTTAAATGTACATATAAGGAACGGCTGGAGGACCAATTTGCCACTTATTAGGTCAATTGGTAACATGATTGGGTATAAAAAGAGCCTCTCAGAGTGTCAGTGTCTCTCAGAAGTCAAGATGGGCAGAGGATCACCAATTCCCCCAATGCTGCGGCGAAAAATAGTGGAGCAATATCAGAAAGGAGTTTCTCAGAGAAAATTGCAAAGAGTTTGAAGTTATCATCAACTACAGTGCATAATATCATCCAAAGATTCAGAGAATCTGGAACAATCTCTGTGTGTAAAAGTCAAGGCCGGAAAACCATACTGGATGCCTGTGATCTTCGGGCCCTTAGACGGCACTGCATCACATACAGGAATGCTACTGTAATGGAAATCACAACATGGACTGTCGGTGAACACAATCCACCATGCCATTCGCCGTTGCCGGCTAAAACTCTATAGGTTAAAAAAGAAGCCATATCTAAACATGATCCAGAAGCGCAGGCGTTTTCTCTGGGCCAAGGCTCATTTAAAATGGACTGTGGCAAAGTGGAAAACTGTTCTGTGGTCAGATGAATCAAAATTTGAAGTTCTTTTTGTAAAACTGGGACGCCATGACTAAAGAGGACAAGGACAACCCAAGTTGTTATCAGCGCTCAGTTCAGAAGCCTGCATCTCTGATGGTATGGGATTGCATGAGTGCGTGTGGCATGGGCAGCTTTACACATCTAGAAAGGCACCATCAATGCTGAAAGGTATATCCCAAGTTCTAGAACAACATATGCTCTCATCCAGACGTCGTCTCTTTCACCTTGCATTTTCCAACATGACAATGCCAGACCACATACTGCATCAATTACAACATCATGACTGCATAGAAGGAGAATCCGGGTACTGAAATGGCCAGCCTGCAGTCCAGATCTTTCACCCAATAGAAAACATTTGGCACATCATAAAGAGGAAGATGCGACAAAGAAGACCTAAGACAGTTGAGCAACTAGAAGCCTGTATTAGACAAGAATGGGACAACATTCCTATTCCTAAACTTGAGCAACTTGTCTCCTTATTCCCCAGACGTTTTCAGACTGTTATAAAAAGAAGAGGGGATACCACACAGTGGTAAACATGGCATTGTCCCAACTTTTTTGAGATGTGTTGATGCCATGAAATTTAAAATCAACTTATTTTTCCCTTAAAATGATACATTTTCTCAGTTTAACCATTTGATATGTCATCTATGTTGTATTCTGAATAAAATATTGAAATTTGAAACTTCCACATCATTGCATTCTGTTTTTATTCACAATTTGTAGTGTCCCAACTTTTTTGGAATTGGGTTTGTAGTTTGATGATTATAAACACAAGGCTGTGAAAGCGAACTAGTGAGTAAACGAGTTTACCTGTTCAGCTGATGTTTAATGTCCCTGAATGCCTCTGCCGTCTCATTTAGCCACTTGTTAGGAAACGCCTACAAGATTAGGCCCTCTAGGACCGAGTTTGGACACCGCTGCCTTATTTCAAGCATTTAACCAAAAACCCATTCATAAAACAAATCAACTTCAGGACGGTGGAACCAGAAGTGAAAATGCAAATGCAAACTCATTTCCAGTTGCAAATGCAAACTCATTTCCAGTTTTTGGCCAACAAAAAAATAATCATCCTTGCACCACTCTATAGCCAACTGTTGGCAAAGGCTATTTTCAATAGCTCCACCCACCATTGTACCTATTTTACAAATAGCATAGTACTTACATTTATTATTATTTAATTTATTTTTTCCATATTTTGTACACATAGCCTCTGCCAAAATGTAAACCGTGAAACAAAATGTCCCCACCAGACCATTGGTTGTGGTTGCAGATAACCCGAAAAGAAATTCAGGTTAATGTGGGAGAAAAAAAAAAAATTGCTTTTTGCTTTATCACGTCATATCTGGTTAGAACACTGTTAAATTATGGAATGTGTTGCAGTTTTTTCTCGCTTTCAGCACTTACGTGCTAATTTTGGACTCTTCTTACACATACAGGACCCCTCACACAATTTAGGTTCTTCAGCCTGATCCTCAAAAACTAGCACAACTTCACCTGAAAGGAGGGTCGCAAGATGAGCTGCATGCATTACAAACCAGACCTCTTCAATGTGAGGCTCAACACCACTAACAATTATGTTGACTATTGACTTTTCTCTCCGAAGGTGTGATCAATTGCCGTGAAAGTAATGACATCGCTTGTTGTTGTGACCCGTTCAGTGAGCAGGCAATTTATTTTTGGTGACAGAGGACTCATGAGAGACGACAGGTCGTCAGAGGTTTGGCAGCGATCAGAGAACAGAGAAATCTCTCGGGCCGAGCAACGAGGTGCACCTATTAGACGCAATTACTTCTTCTGATTGACTTGCTGAAGTATGCTCTTCCAAAGCACAACCATTAAACTCAAGACTATTCACATATCTGTATGAATAGACAGTGTGGCATTGCTCTATAAGAGTGGTTAGAAAGCATTGTTGTTTTTTTTGTTGCTGGCATAGTAGAGTTCAAGAAGCAAAATGCATTGAAATCCATATAAAATATACATTTATTTGGATGTCAAATTTAAAGAATTAGTTCACTTTGAAATTCAAATTTCTTGGTAATTTACTCACCCCCATGCCATCCAAGATGTTTAAGTCTTTCTTTCTTCAGTCAAAAAGAAATTAAGGTTTTTGAGGAAAACATTCCAGGCTTTTTCTTTCAATATGGCTTCAAAGGGCTCTACACGATCCCAGCTGAGGAATAAGGGTCTTATCTAGCGAAACGATTGGCCATTTTCTAAAAAAAAAAAAAATGTATATACTTTTTAACCACAAATGCTCGTCTTGCACTAGCTCTGTGATGCGCCACGCATGATGTAATCACGTTCGAAAGTTCACATGTGACGTAGGTGGAAGTTCTGCGGTAGAGTGAAAAACTCCATCTCATTTTCTCCTTAAAAAATGTCAGACATCATTGTTTTACCTTTTTTTGTAAAGGCCGTTTGACTTAGTCTTTGCACAATTGCTTTGTAAACACTGATTTACAAAATACGTGATTATGTCATGCGTGGCGCATCGCATATCTAGTGCAAGACGAGCATTTGTGGTTAAAAAGTATGCATTGCTGCATTGCAATTTGGACCTTCAACCCATTAGTAACAGTTGAAGTCTATATGGAGAAAAATCCTGGAACGTAATCCTCAAAAACCTTAATTTCTTTTCAACAGAAGAAAGAAAGACATAAAACACCTTGGATGACATGGGGGTGAGTAAATTATAAAGACATTTTAATTCTGAAATTAACCAATTCTTTAACATGCTGATCTTGTGTGATTGAATATAGAAAAAATGTAGTATAAAATATATGCACCCTAACCATTACAGTACATACCGAAAAAAAAAAATAATAAAAAAAAAATCACATTTTCCCCAAGACTTCGATAACAAAAATGAGAGAACATAAAAGAGATAAAAGCAACTCGTACAGCAACGCGGACCTTCATGCGTGACATGGAAAAGGTTGAGTGGGCGAAAAAGACACTTTTTTTATTTCATCAGGAGATTGTATTTCTCCGATAACCGGCTCGGAGTAAGCGGGATAATAGATTAGATTGATGAGCTCTGAGATACGGAGTTTCCTCGCTGAGAGCTGCTTTAAAATGAACTCTTTTCTCTCCTTTCCCCTCTCACATCTGCGTCGGGCTGTGACACAGATGAATAGGCCAGTTGAGGACAGGGGAAAAAAGTCTCCCTTAGTTCTCATGCAGCTCCGGAGAACAGAAAACAATCCATCTCCGTTCCCACTCCCACCGTCCCCTTTGCTCAGACAACCACTTGATTCCTCCATTTTCTGTCTTTTTACACCTTTTCCCTGTTGCTCTTTGCACACTTGTGCAGTGGTAGGAACTTTCAGAACTTTATATTGTGATCGTGCAGTGATGTGACACTGTCAATGTGAAGTTCAATTCAATTCATATTTATTTGTATAGCGCTTTTCACAATACATATCGTTTCAAAACAGCTTTGCAGAAAATGCATGTCGACATTACAATTTAGAGTAAGAGGTGACTGTCCAAATTATGTAATTTCAGAAATATACATATGCAAATCATGTTAGCTAACAATGCATTCATTTAAGGCAGAAACAATGAGCTCACTGAAGTAATGAATACATGTTAACAATGATTAGGATATATAGCAAAATTTGGAATGGTGCATGTTGATCCAGAGTTTGCATCATCTGAAATCCTTGCAGGGGTTGGGGTCATTTCTTCAAACGTGTGGAGGCATCTGAAGTCTTCATAAGCGGCTGGATCCAAACTGGAGCTGATGTACTCTCTTGTCACCTCGGGATGGCCATCCTGAAATAAAAAAGAAAAGCAAATGGAGAATAATAAGCATAGCTGCTGTTCATAACATTAAGCAAAGAAAATTATGTGCATTTGATCTGATATAACTGGAGTACTAGGATATGAGATGCATAATGTGAATGCTTGGCAAAAGAGATGCGTCTTTAATCTTGATTTAAACTGGGCGAGTGAGTCTGAGCCCCGAACATTATCAGGAAGGCTATTCCAGAGTTTAGGAGCCAAATGTGAAAACAAAGTACCTTTAGTTTAATGTGTATGGCTGCATACCAGTTTGCATACTTCAAGTGAAATCGAAGAACGAACTGGTTTGACATCACTTCAAACAAAATAAGGCCAAAATGAAGTTTGTTTTGTGTTCATTTTGGAAGATCAAAACTGCTAGCCAAAGCAAACTTTCCAGAAAAGTTAGCTCTGGTTGGTAAACACCTTCGAACTACCACTGCTCCATGGCGATTGCATAAAAGGTAGGTGTGGCTCTGAGGCTCCGCCTTCGTTGACGTGGAAATCTTCTCTGGTTTATTTCTTCTGTTCAGTCCATTGAGGTCGGACGTCCATGAGTAAAAACATGAACCCACTCGAAAGCTGCTTGATAGTGGAAAATGAAGTTGTAATTGAAAGAGACACTGACACATTTTAAAATATATTCATATAGAAAACACTTATTTTAAATTGTAATAATATTTCACAATTTTACTGTATTTTTGATCAAATAAATGCAGCCTTGGTGAGCATAAGAGACATCTTTCAAAAATATAAAAAAAATGGTAACACTTTACAATAAGGTCTCATTTGTTATCAGTAGTTAATGTATTAACTAACATGAACTAACACTGAGCATTACATTTGTTACAGTTGTTCATGTTTGTTAATAAAAAATACTGTTTGTTCACAGTGCATTAACTAATGTTAACAAATACAACTTTTGATTTTAATAATGTATTAGTAAATGTAAAATTTAACATTATCTAAGATTAATAAATGCTGTAGAAGTATTGTTTACTCTTAGTTCATGTTAACTCAAGTAATATTTACTAATGAAACCTTATTGTAAAGTGTTACCCAAAAATCTAACCGACCCAAAACATTTGAATAGTGGTGTACATACATCTCAGGTGAAAAACAGTGCTAAATTTAAATTATAAAATGCAACCAACCATATAGCAAAATTAATATTTTTTTAAGTGGGATTATTCTCCTAAAAAGGAGGAGAAAACGCTTCCCACATCTTTTAGTTGTTAATGTCAAAATCGGTGCATCCATTCCAAGTATTTTAGTGCAAATTCATCATCATTCGTCTTGTAAAAGCTGGCCAACATAGGTAGATGCCAACATGGATAACATTCTTAAACCACAAACAAAAACTAAAAAGTAAACAGAAATATGTTTCATGCAATGAGTTACTGGCTTCAAGTGTGTGAAATGAGATATTTAGAAACCAAACACCCAAACTACAGTATATAGACGATGTAAATTGTTGGGCACATTTTTTTGTGTCTTGATATTGTGAGTCCTGAAGCAAATCCAATTGAAAGCCACTATAAGAGCACACAGGCTTAAACACTCTGTTAGTATATAATCTTGTGTAATTTTTTTTTGCATGTATCGTCTTCATTCGTATGACATAATATTGTGTTCTCGTCATCAGCTACTATAAGCAACGCAGGAAAGATGAAGTCTCACCGTACTGTTTTTATTTTAATTAGATATCAGGAAGGCACAATATGCAAGAAGGAAAAGTACGAAAGATGGGGGCTGGCGTTCAGAAAGTGTAGAGGAGTGAAAAAGGAGGTTTTGTTAATTCCATAGCTGTCTGCTTACATTTTTGTCCTCATTACTCTGTGTGAGAATACGTGCGCGCGCACCCTGTTGTGTTCACGAGCTGACAGGGAATGTTTCGGGTGAGAACGCAATGGTTTGTGTGGCACTGCAGAAATTGCAGATGCTGTGGTGCTGGGTGAGAGAACGAGAAAGTGAGTGAGAGGAGAGGAGAGCGCCACGCTCCTGGAATGCTAACAACACCTCGCCTCACCCTCCGTCGAATGTTTCAAAACAAAAAAGAGGAGTATGCGGCACTTTGGAACGTTGGCAAAGGAATTGAAATGAATGGTTTGCCCCAGAGCTCTTAAGCTTGTGACCTTCAGTGTTCTGTCATGTACTTTTCACATGAGATGGGCTTTTGAATCCTAATATTTGAGAATAAAGTATTGCGCCCTCTGAATAAAAATTAGGATGGGGGGAAAATTCTCGAGCAGATGACTTATTAATTTTTTTTAAGAGGTTGTCTGACCTTGTTGTACTTGTGAAAAGACATTTCCGAAAACTGGGATCCAAATTTGATTTAGGCCTGTTTATATATACTATACTGTTCAAAAGTTTGGGGTCAGTAAGATTTTCAATGTCTTTGAATGAAACATCTCTTATTATGCTCACCAAAACTGCATTTATTTGTTTAAAAATACAGTAAAATCTGTAATATTGTGAAATATTATTGCAATTTAAAATGAGCTGTTTCCATTGTAATACATTTTAGAATATAATTTATTCCTGTGATGCAAAGCTGAATTTTTAGCATCATTACTCCAGTCTTCAGTTTCACATGATCCTTCAGAAATCATTCTAATTTGCTGATTTGGTGCTAAAGAAACATTTCTTATAATTATCAATGTTGAAAACAGTTGTGCTGCTTAAATTTTTTCTTCTGGAAAGCTTGATACTTATTTTCATAATTCTTTGATGAACAGAAAGTTCAAAAGAATATCATTTATTTGAGATATTTGTTTTGTAACAAAGTCTTTACTGTCACGGTAAACTGATCAATTTTAATGCATCCTTGCTAAATAAAAGCATTAATTTCTTTAAAAAAATCATACTGACCCAAACGTTTGAATGGTAGTGTATGTGTCTTCAGAACACTTGGAATATTAGTACAGAATCAACTTTTATTGTATTCTTTGAAGCTTGCTAGTCTTTCAATACATGAAAAAGATTGACCATTGGATTCTTCAACCTTCCAAACAAGTCATAGGGGTTTGGAACAACATGAGGTTGAGTAAATTATTTCATAACTTAATTTCTTGTTGAGCTCATCACCTTGAGCACCTGACCTGCCCACACAAGAGCAGTACCAAGCAGGATGCCACTGACTCCACCTGCCAAGGGACGGCCCAATCTACAGGTCTTAGAGCTGTCAATGCAGGAACGCACAATAAAGTCACAGAAAGCATCTACCTCCCGAAGAACTGTCGATACATCACGCACACATGCCCAGACGCACCCTGCCCGAGGGGATGGCCACAGCGCCGGACCCAGCTGTCACCTCTCCACCATTAATCCACTGGTCTGGCCGACAAAATCCATCTCCCTCTAGCAGGGGTTTGACAGAGGGTAAAAGCGCCGCTGAGATAGCCAGGTTCGGATCAATTGCTTCGATCCCAGCTCCTATGCCAAGACCCATTCATCAGCCTCTGGTTGTTATTGTTTGTTTCTTGCTTTCGAGTTTTAGAAGCAGCAGGTTTGGGGTTGTGAGCAGGGATGTGAAAAACTGTGGCATGAAGTCAGGAACTCAAGCCCTTGAGCTTTCACTTCCTTAGCTGTCTTTTAGGGGATGTTTGAGAGATAAGAGAGGGGAATTATTAGAGCTGTGCATGAAGCTCGACAGGTGTGGGTTTGTCATTGGCCCACGCTGATGTCTAGAGAGCAGTGTGGCGCAAATTTGTTTCTTTGTTGCATTCTCAGGGGGTTTACACGTCACTGTTTTCAACTAAAAACATAAAACCTTTTATGCGTTTTGGCCGTTCATGTACAAGACATTGGAGTTTTGGGGGCCTAAAAATGTATACTTTTGAAAATGGCAAGTTTCTGAAAATGATACCATTGTCGTCTCCATCTAAAATACAAATACCTGAACTTGTGAAAATGGTGATGGCATGTGGATACTTATTACGTGTTCAGAAGGTGCATAGTGTTTCTTT
The DNA here is from genome assembly GCF_024489055.1 of Chanodichthys erythropterus. Taxonomy (NCBI): domain Eukaryota; kingdom Metazoa; phylum Chordata; class Actinopteri; order Cypriniformes; family Xenocyprididae; genus Chanodichthys; species Chanodichthys erythropterus. The sequence continues at coordinate 31,216,410 of NC_090241.1, forward strand.
ACAAAGTGACATCGCCAACTACTGGCCTGGCATGAGCAATGCAGCCTTTTTAGGGGGTTTTGCGGATCCGTGTGAACGGGAATCATTTTGACAATGGTGTCAAAATGACAAAAAATGCAGGAAAGGTTTTAGTACATCATTGTCACGTACTCTCAGACTTTTGGATCCCACTAGAGTATATATATCAATATTATACTAACAGCAAAATGAGATGTACATAAAAATGGTTAAATTAAATGATAAATCATATTTTACACTATATTTACTGAAATATATTTGATAAAATAAAAAGTAAAACACTATATATATTCTGAAATATTATTTAAAATTAAAATAACAGTTATCTTTTTAAATATATTTATATTGTAATTTATTCCTGTAATTGCTAAGCTGAATTCATTAATTTCTCATTCATATTTTTTTAATCTCTATTTGATTTAATATTTTTAATTATATTATATCATATATATATATATATATATATATATATATATATATATATATATATATATATACAGTAGTATCCAAACATCTGAGACCACATTAAAAATTGGGGATTCGTAATCTTATGTAACCTGTTAATATTCAAAAGTTTTAATATATTAAAAAATTATTCCTGTGATGCAACACTGAATTTTCAGCATCATTACTCCAGTCTTCAGTGTCACATGATCCTTCAGAAATCATTCTAATATGCTGATTTTCTGCTCAAGAAACTTTTCTTGTTATCATCAATTATCAATTTTGAAAACAGTTATAGTGCTTATTTTTTAGTGGAAATGGTGATACATTTTTTCAGGATTCTTGTGATGAATAGAAAAGTTCAAAAGAACATCTTTTCATTTAAAATAGGCCTTAATAATTTGTAACATTATAAATGCCAGATCAAAAAACAAAGATCTCTCAGAATGTGTGTGAATATCAGAAGTTGAAACTAATACCAAAGGGAACTTTGGAAGATCAAAACCCCTCAATGTTGCCCTCAAGAATTTGTTAGTTTGATCACACAGCTGAACTCTACTGTATTCTGTCTGTCAGATAAAGGGTTTGGTTGAGTTTGTGTGGACTGTTGTGTGGGCTTCAACAGGATCATTCTTTGCTGTTTTCCTCTTCCTGATCTGAGCTCCTTGTGTGCTGCAGTCTTGGCAATTGGAAGCAGAGCTGATGAGAGCTGAAGTCTTGGCGGAAGTCTTTGGCAGAGAATTGTATGCTGGGGATCATCTGACGTGCCAATTCAGTGCTGAACAATGAACTAGCATAGCCACTGTGAACAAGGTGAACATTACTTATGGTTAATGAGGAATTCAAAAACAACTGCTGCAAAATGAGTGATTTGGAGGCATCTGTTCATAGTTTAGCTAACTTGAAAAACATCTTAAGTGCTTGAGAACACATTGAGAGGACTGATTTCTCCAAGGAAATACTGTTGATGTTGCTTGAAGATAATGATAATGACTACATGGGTTGTCAATGACTTAAAAATGTGATACATTTTTGTACTTTTAAAAATGTGTTAATACATTAGCTATCATCAACAAACAAACACTATTTTGCAGCATTTCTTTGTTAATATCTACTTATACTAATACATTTTAACATTAACAAGTTGTATAAATGAAGTATAGTCAATGGAACATGAATTAACATGAATGAATGAACAATAGATTCTTTATGAATTAAGGTTGATTAGTTAAAGTTGCAATGTGTACATTTTAGGAGGATCTATTGACAGAAATGCAACATAATATGCATAAATTAAGCGTCAGCGTTAGTTCAGGCAGGCCTTGTAGTCAAGCTCCGCTCTCAGCTGATTCTCAAATTCCAACCCCACCCATATCAGCTGATCCAATTTCTATGGACTCCATTGGCAACTCTAAAATAAGGCACATTACTTAAACGCAGCTTCCATCTTTCTGCCTGCTTGGCTGCTTCCACTGCTCGTGGCTTGCAACCCACCTCCTCCCCAGCTCCACCTTAAACTTGTGTATAACTTAATCAGTGTCATTCTGTTGTCACTGATGCATGCTCTGTTCTCAATAGGGGGATTTTCTGCTGCTCTCCCAGTTTAAAAAAAATGGGAGGTTGTCCCCAGAAGCTGCTGCTGTTCCCAGTCTTGGCTTTCATGGAGCTCATGAAAGGACGGGGAATTTAGAACAGAGCCATACTGCCAAATTGTAGCTTTAGCAAAATATGCCAATAAAAAATTGACTAAATTTTGTCTCTTGTAGTTTTTGACTTAAGTGGTCCTGACTGAACTATGTTTTCAGTGGTGTATAAAGACCTTACATAATGAACCGTTATGTTTTTATTACCTTAGAATGAGTCATTTCTATCTACATACACCGCAGGTCCCCTTACATGGAACTTGCCATGTTTCTATAGTAGCCCTAAATGGACAAACTTCTCTACAGAGTGCGTTTGCTTGACTGGCTATAGTCTCTTCTGTCTCAGATGACAACATATTTGTCCTGTGTTGGCCACCGTAGCTTCTCTATATTGCAATTCGCAACCTCACCTCTAGATAACGCTAAAATTTACACACTAACATAAGTTCATGTATTAATTAACATTAACTAACAATAAGCAATACAAAAGACAATATTTTGAAGAATGTCAGTAACCAAACAGATGATGGGCCCCATTGACTTTCATAGTATGGAAAAGAAATATTATGGAAGTCAGTTTGGTTACCAACATTCTTCAAAATATCTTATTTTGTGTTCAGAAGAAGAAAGAAATTCATACAAATTTGGAACATATTGAGGGTGAGTAAATGATGACTATATGATGGATGAATAACTATTCCTTTAACTTTATTATTTAATTACATTACCATATACTATATTTTACCTTATTAAATTGACAGTCCTAGTATAGAAACAAACATCTACATAGAAACTATAGCTAAAAATATGATTTTAAACAGTAACGTTTATAAACCTCATTCAAACTCCAGAAGAGAATATTACAGATAAGTAATGAAAATAGAGAATATATATTCTAGGCTAGATAAGAGTGATGATTAGTCTTTGATGTGAATGGGGGAGCTGCTGATGATAAGTGAACAATGACTGCTGGTCACATGGGCCAGAGGAAATACAGTGAGGCAGTATAGGATGCACAAGTTGGGGAGAACTTTCCTTTTCTCCCGTTCATTTATATGCTAAATGTGTTCCCCAGGGCTTCCGTCTTCACTTTTTTAATTTTGCTTATCTTTTTTTAATCAATTTTTCTTTTTATCTAAAAAGATATTTGAATGCTGCTATGTCTTATTCCTTTCTCAGCAAGAGTGCATGGGATATCAATTATTCAATGTAGGCAGAGAGCAGCAAAATATGCTTTGCACCTTGGACTAGTATTGTAGAGCGACTGAGGTGTTCCCGTCTGCATCTATCGCTCTGTTCCAAAACCTAGTGAGCTAACTAGAGCCAAATATATATATAAAAAATCAATCCTTTATTTACTCCAAACTGCTGTTCTTTTTTTTCTGTCAACATTGCTAAGCATTGCTTCAAGTAAATTTATAATTAGCCTAGACGAGTAAACAGTCAAAAATGAAATAAAGAATTATGAAAATTAAATAAACAGTGCATGTTTTCAGCTATCAGAAGTATTCAAGTAAACATTCAGAAATAAAAAAAAAATATAACATTTATATTTAGAACATTTAGAATACTTCTATATTCAAGTTATAATTTTTCATAATAAAAATTATTGAGATGATCTTCACTACATTATTATTAGATGTAATGCATTAAAACACTTTTGGCAAAACACATAGCATATATTTTTCAGTATGCAAAACTCATATATGTTGCATTTCAAAGCTGCCACTCAGGCACCAAACTGAATACTGTTATACATTTTTCTGGTAACACTTTATTTTGCAATGTCATTGTTACATATGTTACATTACTGTAGTAATAACTATAAATTATGCATAAGTACATGCAACTGACCTTAAACCAAACCAAACCCTAATCCTAACCCTATAGTAAGTATATGTAGTTACAGTGGAACAAAGACACCTTACAATTGGACTTTACAATAGGGTTACATTTTATTTTAAGGTGTCTAATGCATTTAAGAACTACTTAGTATAATAATTAAGTATGTGCACTTCTTATAGGGTTATGGTTAGGAATACGGTTTGGTTTAGGCTCAGCTGCATGTAATTATTATGCATGTAAGTACATGCAATGTGTATCAAGGACACTTTAAAATAAAGTGTTACTTAAAAATGTACTATTTTCATTCATGTATGCTTTGTCTTTTTATGCTTATTAGAATAAGGAGGGCCAGATTTCTGCATGGTATTATACTTAAAATATCATCACTGTCTGGCAGAAATCTCCATATTTCTGCATATTTATTATTTTTCATAAATCATTACTATTAGTCACCCTTTATGTCTGTCTGTCTGGTATTTAACCAATGAAAAGTATTAAAAAGAGCTTGTGACTAAACCTCATAACAACGCTGGTTCTCAGTGCTGGATTTACCTCATATTGTGACATATTGTCACCCACAAATGTTGCACCCCAGAAGGTAGCTTATAAATTCCAATTTCTTTTTCTGTTAAGGTGTTCTTTATTTCTCAGAATTGCGAGTTTATTTGTCACAATTCTGACTTTATAACTCGCAATTGCGTATGGTAACACTTTAGTTTAGGGTCCAATTCTTTTAACTAGTTGCTTATTAGCATGCATATTACTATGATATTGGCTGTTTATTAGCACTTATAAAGCACATATTAATGCCTTATTCTGCATGACAATATTCTACATCCCTTAATCCTACCAAATACCTAAACTTAACAACTGACTATTAACAAGCAGTAATACGAGTTTATCGAGTCAAAAGTTGTAGTTAATACATAGTTAATAGTGAGAATCGGACCCTAATCTAAAGCGTGACCTTGCGTGTTATAAAGATAAAAACTTACAATCCTGAGAAAAAAATCAAAATTGCAAGTTTTATCTCACAATTCTGACTTCATAACACTCAGTTGTGCATTTATATCACACAATCCTGAGAAAAAAAATCAGAATTGTGAGAAAAAAAGTCAGTTTTGTCAGGACCACTATCCTCAAATATGATTGATGATTGCATAGAGTTTGTATTGGCTCCTGAGAAATGCAATCGCTGCTGATAATACTGAGAAGCTTATATATGGATGCTGTGATAGGTGTCGTATTCCTATAAGTAGACGTGAGTCAGCTGATGTGATCTTTACTGACGTGACCTGCCAGAACTGACGCTACGCTTGATAATTGTGAGATAAAAAGTGAAAATTACCTTTAAAAAAAAAAAAAAAATCAGTTGCTGAGTGTTTAGATCTTACAAGGTTTGGAACAGAACTTCCCACCATCATGAAAACCTGGTAATTTTGTGTGTGTTTGTGATGTCTAGGTCTGAAAAAGTCTTGGAATTTTTTACAGCACCTCTGGGTTACGCTCAGTTCTAAAATATTGTTTTTAAAAAAGTCTCATATTTATTTTAAAAAACGTTTTTCTAGTAACAAAAACCAGCTATAAAAGACATGTAAATTCATAGTTGAAAATCTGTGGGAACCTTGTTGTAAAGGAAGTTAAAGAAAGCCTGCAATGGCGGCCTTCTTTCATTTATGTTTTAATCTGTCAAGAAAGACATTATCCCTTTGAAGTCTCCTCCACAATTAGTCTGGTATTATGAGACATTATTGGTTCTTTTCTCCGTTTGTTTGAAGGAGGTTTGCAGAGGTCTAATCATTCTTAATGACAGTACACAGGGGGCTAATATTGCAGGCCTCAGGGACATGTAGTCTTCTCTAGAAAGCTCTCATCAGCCTATAGGCTATATCTCCTTTTTTGTTCCCTTGCTTTCTCTCTCTGGACATCTCCCCAATCAACATTATTTATTTAGCTCAATTCATTTCATTTATTTATCATAACATATGCTTACCCCTGCAGTGATAGAATCAGTTTCATTAATAATCCTGTCTTTCCTTTTTTGCCTGTCTCTCAAAGCCTGCTCACACACAGACCTCTCATACAGTACGTGTACGCATACACACACACATCCACATAAGGCCATTAGACATGGCATGTTGCCACAGTGGAAGCAGTTTCCTGTGGTGCGATATGTTATATTTCATGTAAAGCTTTTTTAACAGCACTTTTTAAATGATTTCGCAATTATTGTGCATGCCGTTTTATGAACATATATTAATTGAGAGACTGCATGGAATAGTTGAACTTTTAAAAAAGTTTGCCCATTTAAAATATAAACTGGGCTATTTCACTATTGAGTGAAAAATCATTGTCTTCTCTTAGGAAAAATTTTTCTTAAGAAAATGTGTTGCGTATCTTGGGTGTTCTGAGTGGTTGCTAGGGTGTTGCTAGAGTGCTCTGAGTGGTTGCAGGCAGAGTTGGGTAAGTTACAGGTATAGTTACAGGTATAGTCTGCAGGGGTGTCCAACCCTGGACCTGCAGATTTTAGCTCCAACACAAATCAAACACACCTGAACCAGCTAATCATGGTGTTCAGGGCTGCTTGATAATTACAGACAGGTGTGTTGGAGCAGGGTTGGAACTGAAATCTGCAGGGCGGTAGCCCCTGGACTACAGTATTTAATGCAATTACATCAGAAGTAACTGTAATTAAACTACAGAAAATTAAATGTAATCCATTACTTTACTTTTTTAAGGGAAAAGTAACTAAATTACAGTAATCAATTAATTAGTAATGCAGCACCCAACACTGGTTGCAGGGGTTTCTAAATGGTTGTTACAAGGGTGTTCTAACGGGTGTTTTCTGAGTGTTTGCTATGGTGTTTCAAAATGATTGCTAGGTTGGGTGTTATAAGTGGTTGCTATAGTGTTGTAAGTGGCTGCTAAGGTGTTGCAATGTTGTTCTCGGTAGTTTCCAAGTTGCTGTTAGGTAGTATTAAATAGTTTTAAAAGGTTTAAGTGATTGCTAGGGAGTTGCTAGGGTGATCTGAGTGGATGCTTGGGTGTTCTAAGTTGTGGCTAATTTGTTCTAAATAGCTGCTATGGTGTTCTAAGTAGTTGCCAAATTGATGCTAGGAAGTTCTAAATGGTTGCTAGGATGTAATATTCTAAGTGTTTGCTGGGGTGTTCAAAGTGGTTGCTGTGGTGTTCTAAGTTACCATGGTGTTGCTAGATTGCTCTAAATTATTTAAAATGGTTGCTTGGGTGTTTTGAGTGATTGCCAGGGTGTTGTTACAGTGATCTGTTGCTAGTGATGAGTGGTTGCTAGGGTGTTGCTAGGTTGTTCTAAATGGTTGCTAGGGTGTTACTAGGTAAGTGGTTGCTGGGGTGTTCTGAGTGTTTGCTAAGCTGTTTTAACCATGTTGCTAGGTTGATCTAAAAAGTTTTAAGTGGTGTTCTTACTGATTGCTAGAGTGTTCTGGGTATTTTTAGGGAGATGTGTTTGCTTACGGACCCTATCCATATTTTAGATATGGCTATATTTTATAGATATGTATTGGTTCCATTTTTCACTATAAGTCTTTATTTTTTTACTCTTATTGTTGTCTGTCAATTGAAAATAAGAAGTATTATCTCTTTGAAAAGTACTATCTCAGCTTTCCTCAATAAGCAGCACAATCATTCAACTGTCCATACATGCTGATATAAAGAAAGAGCTCCATTAGACCAAGGTACCCAGAGTGACTTCCAGCCAGACAGGGTTTGAACCGCACGCTTCATTAGAGCTACACTGACGAACAGCTCTGTCTGTCAAAGCTCGGGGCAAGCTTATTAAAGTGAGAGAGTCCTGCAATGACAATCAGAATGAAATGTATAAAAACTCTAATGACTCTGAAATGACAGCTGCACTTGTGAATAAGTTTCAATTGGGTGTTCTTAACAAGTGTGCTTGACTTCTTACAACAGAGGTTCACAGTACGGCTCAAATTAAGAAGGCCTAGAGCTGAAAAATAAATAAATAAATAAATAAAATAAAATGGAGATCTTGCTCCAACACAAGGATTCCACACACAAGCTTTTGTTATGCAGTGGTGGAAGGGATTCACTGACCCCAAAGCAGTTGCCTACAGCAGGAAGGAGACTAACACTTCCTCTGAGGTGAATACAGATCACACCATCATGAATCCAGGGCCTGTCTACAAATCCAAAACCGGACAATCTCACTCGCAATCTTCTCATTCACCTGCTTTTTTGTTGCTCTCTATCTCTCTCTGTCTGCATATTTGTTTCTATTGTTTCCATGAAAATGTAGCTATTACATTCACTCTCCATCCATAGCGACAGCATGTTTTATTTTAAAGTTGTTGTGTTTGGGATCAGGTGGAACCACTTTCTGCTGGCTGTATGCGTCCACACACAATTGGAAATAAATGCTATAGTTTTACTATACTACTATGTTACATACAAAGTGGAGCTGTACGCTTCTGGATAAATTGAGAATCACGATTTTCCCACGTTTCTGAACAGACAACTGAACAAAATAACATGTAATTTACTAGAGGTAATGGCGAAATGTTAATTGCTGCAGTATATTTAAAATGTTTTAAAAAGAAATCAGTTTGAATGAATGATTCAATGACTCACTCATAAATACTTCACTTGTTTCATTTACTGGATGAATCAGTGTTTTTGAATGAATCTCTTAAATGAATGATTCAATGACAAATACATCACTTGTCACCACCTTGTGGCGTAATGATGTAATTCATACAATCTTTATGTTTGATGCATCAATTTACTTTCAAAAGGTGATTTGCTCAGTTTTCGCTACTGTGGACATCAGAGTTTATATCCTAACTATAAACTTTTATCCCAGTACTTCTATGATAATTTGAACATTTCTAACACAGAAATAATGATACTGTGAAGCTGTTTCATACCTATATTACATGACAACGACTTTCTCTGGTTCAGGGACAGCGTAAACAGATTTGAATGTCCGCTGTGATCGTACTTGTCAAAGGTTTAATAGACAAAGCCATTGGTGTTTGAATCAAAATTGCAATCTTTTAATGATTAATGCAGCTCTAATACAAAGAGAATCTTTAAGATTAAACAGAACTCTTAGAGAAGAAAATTAATCAAATGATAAATGTTAGTTCTGTTTCATACACATAATATTGGTCCAATTCAATTACTTAGTTGAATATGAATTGAAAAACTTTTCTCCGCCAGTGCTTGCTTTCAACTTGTCTGATTCTTTCAGTTCAGATGGAAACAGCGATGTTATCAGTGATATTATTTTGGGCAATTTAGCCTTTCCATCTATTTCTTCTCTGTATTTTGCCCTCTCTTTGATGGTTTCTTTTCATTTTTCTGGAGTCTGACATTTAGAAAGTTTAAATGTAGCGGGTTCTACAGCAGGCTAGCCTGAAGGCTAGATATTTAAATTTCTGTGTCAGGTGGTTGAAAGGCAAAGATTCATAAATATTATACTTTAATACTTAAAAAAAAGAAATTAATACTTTCATTCAGCAAAGATGCATTAAATTAATCAAGTGTCACAGTAAAGTCACAAAGATTTTTATTTTAAATGTTGTTCTTTTCATTAACGAATCCTGGAAAAAGTGTATCACTGTTTTCAGAAAATATTAAGCAGCACAATGTTTTCAACATGAATAATAATACGAAATGTTTCTTGAGCAGCAAATCAGCATATTAAATGATTTCTGAAGGATCATGTGACAATGAAGACTGGAGTAATGATGCTGAAAACTCACAGGAATATATTAGATTTTAAAATATATAGTACTAATAAAAATATTTTACAATATCACTGCTTTTAATGTATTTTGAATAAAAAGTGCAGCCATGGTGAACATAAGAGATTATATTATATTATATTATATTATATTATATTATATTATATTATATTATATTATATTATATTATATTATATTATATTATATTATATTATATTATATTATATTATATTATATTATATTATATTATATTATATTATATTATATTATATTATAATATAATAAATTATATTATATTATATTATATTATATTATATTATATTATATTATATTATATTATATTATATTATAATATAATAAATTATATTATATTATATTATATTATATTATATTATATTACATTATATTATATTATATTATATTATATTATATTATATTATATTATAATATAATAATTATATTATATTATATTATATTATATTATATTATATTATATTATATTATATTATATTATATTATATTATATTATATTATATTATATTATATTATATTATATTATATTATATTAAAGGTAAATAAGGTAGATTTTTTATTTTATTTTATGTTGACTTTATATTTTGGACCAATAAATATTTGATAGTCACCAGTAATGACAGGGAAACATGTTTTGTTCTAAATTCTCTGCTTCACATCAGAGGAAAGCAGTTGACCTACAGCAAGGAGGACACAGATATTTCATGGCAAATAAAACCATAATTTCATCAGAATGCCGTGACCCATATGGCAGTATCTCTCTTTGTACTATAAGTAGAATACTTAATACTTTATTGAAAGTGTGTGTGGTCCTGGTAAACCCTTATGGGGACAAAATGTCCCCGCAAAGATGACAATATCCGAAATCCTTGTCCTTGTTGGGACTTTTTTTGGTCCCCATGAGGAAAACAGCTAATAGATCATACTAAGTGATGTTTTAAAAGTGCAGAAAGTTTTCTGTGATGGTTAGGGTTAAGGGATAGAAGATACAGTTTGTTCAGTATAAAAATCATGTCTTTGGAATGTCACTATAAAACATGAAATCCAATGTGTGTGCCAGCAGCCAGCAGAAAGTGGTTCCACCTGACCCCAAACATACAACTTCAAAATAAAACATGCTGTCACTATGGATGGAGAATGATTGTAACACATTTTCATGGAAATGATAGAAACAAATATGCAGACACAGAGAGAGATAGAGCAGGTGCACTTTATGAATTATGCATTTTGCTGGTAGAGTGCCAACCTCCTTGAAATTCAAAAAATAGGGTGAAAAGTGTGTGATTTTGGGAAGTGCTTTTGGTTTTTAATTATCCAATACTAACTGGATGTAATCATGTTTAAGATATAAAAAGTAACATTAGAAGACCCTGGACTTGATATACAGTGCCAACCAAAAAAGCATTAAGAAGACAAACTTAAAAATGTATTAAGGTCACGAAATTAGTCAACAAAATATTAAATGACATTTATTTTTAAGAAAGATACCACAAGTACACTTTTCAAGCAGAATATTTCATAAGAACTTTGTTAGGTTGTAAATTATAAAATAGATTTGCATTTACCCAAGGAAATAGCAGTCTAGCAAAAAGAAGTTTAACATAAGTTTTAGTTTGACACTTCAACTTCAACCAACTCTTGGTTAATACCAATTATATATCTCCTCAGAAATTCAAGTGTACTTAAAGTATCAAAATGTCTTGTTTTGTTGCTCTGTGAATGAGATTCATACATGTTAAATCATCCAAAATCATACGCACACGCAGACACACATGGTTGCTGGCACAGTTTGCAGCCAGACTGATCTTTCTGTGACACGGGGAAAGGTCTCATGCAAATCTGCATGCCTCGGGCCCTCAGCTCTCTGGCTCTCCAGTCAGTGTCACTGCTATTGAGACGTCCCTCTGCACTGAGCAGTCATAACACTCCACATAAATGTCAAGAGGGAACCTTTGAGCTGGGGCTGAATATAACAGCAGATAAATCGTTAGAGTGGTAGATGTTATATAGATGTGACAAAAGCATTATTGCGGAGTCCCTGGATCTATCTATAATTCATCTGAGGAGAAAGTGACTGTCAGTGTGTTTGTGTGTGAGAGAGAGACAGAGAAGGAGAGAAGTAGAGTGTGTAAATGACAGGTATCATTTCGGAAATATATTTCTCCTTGTCTCGCTGCGAGTGATGTGTCTACACTACCTGAGTGAAAATACAGATCCTAGTAGTGTTACTGTGCACCTGTTGACTTATGGGTCATTCTTAGGTAATGGTGGCATTTGTGCAAAAAGAAAAAAAGAAAAGAAAAAATAAATCATAATATTTTTCCCCCCCTAAAATGATTCCTTGTGCCTTCTGTAACATTACCTATGACATTTGATCTGTGACATCATATTTAACTGTTCAGGACAAACAAGGGACTCATGAACAACCATCACAAAACAAAAAAACAGTCGTAGATCATCCAGGTAACCACACACAGTATTAAGAACTAACTGGTTCTTTGGGGAACCAAAAATGGTTCTTCTATCACATTGCTGTGAAAAACCCTTTTGGGACCTTCATTTAAGAGAGTAGAAAAAAAAATTCAGAATTCGGATACATGCTACTCTTACTATTTTGATCATATCTTTCTATGACAGGAATAGTATGAGTAGTACGCAGTTCCGAATTCAACAAAACACATTAAAGGGTTAGTTCACCCAAAAATGAAAATTCTGTCATTAATTATTCACCCTCATCTCGTTCTACACTCGTAAGACCTTCGTTCATCTTCGGAACACAAATTGAGATATTTTTGATAAAATCTGATGGCTCAGTGAGGCCTCTATTGTCAGCAAGAAAATTAACACTTTCAGATGCCCAAAAAGCTACTAAAGATATATTTAGGAAAATATATAAGATGTATTTAAAACAGTTCATAATGTTCTTAATGTTATGAAGGGACGAGAATACTTTTTGTGTGTGCCAAAAAAAAAAAAAAAAAAAAACGATCAACAATATAGTGATGGGCAATTTCAAAACACTGCTTCATGAAGCTTTGAAGCTTAATGAATCTTTTGTTTCGAATCAGTGGTTCGGAGTGTGTATCAAACTGCCAAAGTCACATGAACTATTAAAATTTCAAAACATTTCAAAACACTTATGACGTAACGAAGCCTCGTTTACTGAAATCACGTGACTTTGGCAGTTTGATACGTGCTCTGAACCACTGATTTGAAACAAAAGATTCATAAAGCTTTGAAGCTTCATGAAGCGGTGTTTTGAAATCACTAGATATTATTCAATAAAGTCGTTCTTTTATTTTTTTGTCACACAAAAATATTCTCGTCGCTTCATAACATTAAGTTGAACCACTGTAGTCACATGAACTGTTTTAAATATGTCTTTAGTAGCTTTCTAGGCATTTGAAAGTGTTAATTATCTTGCTGTTAATGCTGGCCTCACCGAGCCATCGGATTTCATCAGAAATATCTTAATTTGTGTTCTGAATATGAACAAAGGTCTTAAGGGTTTGGAACGACACAAGGGTGAATAATTAATGACAGAATTTTCATTTTTGGTTGAACTAACCCTTTAAGAAGTAAATAGTGCAGTTTAGGACAATACCCTCTGGACAAACAGCATCTACTATCCAGTCAAAAGTGAATTAGTCGTCATCATGAACAAATGCTACTGTACTTCCTCTTTCTTTCATTACTTGCATTACATTGAGCTTGTTTTAAATCTGCTTTCTCTGCTGTGATCTGGCATATAAGCTGTTTGCTCTTCATTTTTCTCTGTTGTGATGTATTTTAATGTGTTTCCTGTCAGGGGAATACACATGTAAATTAGTTATCTGCATAACTCCGGTGCAACTCACAAATTGGTCACGGTGCCTATTAAACAAATTGATGAACAAAAATAAAACTACAATGCAGCATGTGTTTCTGACAGTTTATGTGTGTTTGTGGTGGAGTATGCAGGGCCTTAAGCTCACATTTCAGAAATTATTCTGTTTGCTTGTAGCCTTATTATAGATGCACAGTACGTCTTTATATGGGCCATTCCAAAGGAACAGCACAATTTTTGCTTGAGAAATTCAGGGGTTTTCTTATTCATTTGAATGGGTTACTGCTGAAGTTTAAAGAAATCACATTTTACTACCTCAGGACCAAAATACCAGAACCATAGCCACCATAGACATTAAAGGGATAGTTCACCCAAAAATGAAAATACTGTCAGCATTACTCACCTATCTATATCTATATCTATACCTATATCTATCTATCTATCTATCTATCTATCTATCTATCTATCTATCTATCTATCTATCTATCTATCTATCTATCTATCTATCTATCTATCTATCTATCTATCTATCTATCTATCTATCTATCTATCTATCTATCTATCTATCTATCTATCTATCTATCTATGTGTGTGTGTGTGTGTGTGCGTGTGTTACTATGGCATAAAATGGCTCAAATGGCTAATAACTACAGTAGTAAATATCATCGCATCACATTATTTATAGTCAAGATTCTTATGCATTTGTTTCTGAAATTTTTTTTGTCTGTATTAGATACTGTTTCATAACAGAGCTAAACTATTGGCCAATACAAGTGCAAATACTGAAAATGAAACACCTCTTTTTGAACTATGTGATCAAAAACAGTATGATGTCATACCCTTAAACTGAGCTCTGTTCTTCATAAAAATTCTCCAGGTCCCAAAAATTCTTCAGTTTTCCAGCATCATTTGCATATTTGAATCCTTTCCAGCAGTGGCTGTATGATTTTGAGATCTGTGAGATCAACTGAGGGACTCAAACACAACTATTAAAAATGTTCAAACATTCACTGATGCTCCAGAAGGAAACACGATGGGGTGAAAACTTTTGAACAGGATGAAGATGTCCAAATTTTTCTTATTTCGTTTAAATATAATTGTTTTTCATTTGATAATGCTGTTTGTTGTGTAATGTTTTTCTCGGAAGAAAGATTAAATAAAATTTACCTTAATCTTCAAATTCCAAATGTTTTCACCCCCATCTCTTAATGCATTGTGTTTCCTTATGGAGCATCAGTGAATATTTGAACCTTTTTTAATAGTTGTGTTCGAGTCCCTCAATTATCCTCAATGTGAAAAGACGGATCTCAAAATCATTCAGTCACTGCTGTAAAGGGTTCAAATATGCAAAAGAAATGCTTAAAAACTAAAGAATCTGCATGACCTTGAGGATTTTTCTGAAGAACAGAGCTCAGTTTAACTGCTCGGGATAAACAAGGGACTCATAAAGAACCATCACAAAACAAAAAAACAGTCATAGATCATCCAGGTAACCACACACAGTATTGAGAATCAATGGTTCACAGACTTATGAACAGGGTTATTTTAATAAATTCAGCTATTTTTTTTTCTTGTGGACTATATATAAACATCTTTAATATAAAATATCTTACTCAGGGCAGTACTAAATAAAAAATTGCATGCATTTTGAAAGGTCTCTCTTATTTTGTTAAAATTATTCACATTTTCACAGATTCTGCAAGTGGTTCACATACTTTTTTCTGCAACTGTAACCTTTATAGAGTGTATCATTAAGCATTTTTAAAATGAACCTTCCTTCCTTCCATCCATCCATCCATCCATCCATCCATCCATCCATCCATCCATCCATCCATCCATCCATCCATCCATCCATCCATCCATCCATCCATCCATCCATCCATCCATCCTCTTTGACTTTGGTGAGTAAATGATGACACAATTTTTTATTTTTGGATGAAGTATCCCTTCAATGCTTCAAGTTGATATGTTGCTGGGCAGTAGTTAGTTAGCAGAGAAATTGTTTATTCCGATAATTGTTAATAATACAATCCTTATTAAACTGTCTTTGCCATTGTTTCAAAAAGCAATAAACCACTCCAGTTGGTTTAGGCCACTCGAGAGTTTTAGAAACATCCCTTATTAAATTCTGTAATTGGTGTAATGAGTTTTCTTTGTCATATTTCAACATGATGCATCTTTTTTACACCTCTAGCTAGCATCTAATGAATACCATGACGATCTAACAGTGACTTTAGCTTTCTATCTATATATAATGAAAGCCCAGTTTTATTTTTGTTTAAGATCAATAACCCTTTCAAATTAATTCTCAGTCAATCTGGCAACCCAGCTGTCAAACATATGGAGCTCTGAGTATGATAAATCGTGTAAGCTCTATTATGAGCTGTATGAAATAAAAAGCAACCAAGACAAGATCCCTGCAATGTGTGAATGTATCGATAAATCATCATGTTCGGTCAAATCAGGGGTCGAATGTGTCACACACCAATTTACAGTGAAAACTGCAGCGGAAAATGCAAAACAAGCCCTAAAGAGGTTGCTATGAACTTTCACATAATAGTATGGCTCCTGTCTCCCCTCTCTGCCCCTCTCCACAGATGTTGTGATAACGCTGTTGTTGTGTTCTAAGCCTTAGGACTGCCAGGGTCCCTAGAGACACGTTGGTGCCGTACATTTGAATGAGATAAAGAAAAGAGCCTCCAGGGCTTTCCATTCAAAGGTTTCTCTTTCCCAACAAATTTGTTTCAGCTTGGCATGAAGCACTGTGTGGTGTCCATGCACAAAATAAGATTAATCTGTGCAACTATATGCTTGTCGTATAAAGTAACATATAATAATAAAAGTGAGGATTGGAAAATAATAATTGCATTGGAAAGGTTGAGGTCATGTTATTGCACCATTTATCTACAGTACGGTAAATGTTAATATAGGGGCTGTCAATCGATAAAAAATTTAAAAAACAAATTACTTGATATGTCGACTGATTAATCTAATTAATCAACATTAATCGCATATATCGGTATTCGCTGAGGCAAGACATTAAGCCTACAGGCAGCAACCTGGAAAAAACTCCAAAAGCATACCTACACTCCTAAAACTAAAAGTTCTTTATTGGCATTAATGGTTCCATAAATAATCTTTAACATCCATTCCACAAAAGGTTCTTTATAGAGGAAAAGGGTTCTTTAGATTGTTAAAATGTTCTTTACACTAAGAAAAAAAAAATGGTTATTTTAAGAACTGATCACCGAAACGTTCTTTGGGAAATCCAAAATGGTTCTTCAATGAAATCGCTGCAAAAACCCATTTTTTTGGAACTTTTATTGTTAAGAGTGTAGGCTATATATTCACAATTCACTGAACTGAAATGGACACTATAGCAGTAAAACACCATCAACTTTTATATACTTTCTTGCAAATTAAGATGATGGGGCAAATTTTCACATTAAAAGAGATTTTCACATTTTAAAGGCCCACTGAAGTGACTTGCGGTGATGTCATGAAAATCCGTGATCAATTTTAGCGGAAGTGAGAGACTGTAAGTTTTGAATGCTTATATCTCCTAAATGCGAATTTTGTCATTGTTTTGAAACACACCAGCTTATTCATAACCTTAAGGCTAACATATTCATACTAAAAGCTAAAAAACTTAAATTTTGATTTCAGGGGGACTTTAACACAACATTAAAAGAGCTCAAAGGTGTGTTGAAGCAAGCTATTGGCATGGTTGCTTTAGCAAATTATGTTTTTATCTCATGCCATCTTTTGGTAACATAATCGATTATGCAATGCTTACAATAATACATTGCCACATTCTCCTGTTTTAGGGAAAATTTCATGCATTTTTAGTGACACTCACTGGACCCTTCACTTTGAAAGTGCGGCATGCAAGAATAAATGTAATATACTTTTGAAAAAATGTTGCCATATACACTTTTTTTCCAAAGAGTTTGGGTTGACATTTGGGTGATACTTTCATGTTAGGTAATGGAGCACCTAGTAGCATTTGTATTCAAGAATCACATATAAGCATCCTGGCATCAGCTTTGACTGAGGAGCTAAAAGACTAGAAATATCTCAGTCCTCTCATGAATAATTTCTGCTGCTGCTTTTCAGTATGTTTTTTGTTCTGTTTATGTGTCTAAATATAGCTCTGTGAAATGATTGCATGATTGTATTCAGCCTTTGGCAATGCAGAATAATAAAGCTAGTCGCTAGTTGCACTTATATTGAGTTTGTGGTTGTAGCTGATGCCTGAACAATAACTTTAATATTTGATTACGGTGCATTATGCATTGTACAATTTGAATAATCAGACAATGTACAGCCCTTGACTGTTGTTTTATGAATTTGAAGCATTACAGATGGAGAATTATGAGCACATTATTTTAGCACTCTGCTAATGCTAACTGCTAATTTATATGTGCTAAAGGACTTGAAGGTATTTAAATACTCTACATAAACACAAATTGGTGTTGAAGTGGAACTTTAAACTTTTGGTGGTTTGTTTTATCACATACCCACAATTTCATTTTTTTGTTTTATTTAGTTTTTATATTTTATTATGTCTGAATACACTTATGATGCTATATTTTTTAAATAAGTGAAATTATATTCTAATATTTTAAGATTTTGTGCCTGCATACATCACATGTAGTTATTTAATTTTATTTTAAATTCAATACCATGTTGTGGCTAGCTATGCTTGGTGTGCATAGAAGCAATGCAGTCAACATCATGATTTTTAATAGACTAACAAATGATTGTGCTCTTGGCAAGTGAAAGTTTAGTGTGTTTTGCACATATGCTGTCATGGAGATTAATTACAGCTAACTGTGTAAACAGAGGTAAATGTAGTGCTGGATAAAATAATTTATTTATTTCTTTGAGATATCATAGCTTATATCTGTCTACTCCTCAGTGCGTTTCAAGCTGCAGTTTGTCTCGAATATATGAAATGTGATAATTGCCATCATTTTTCAAATATGCAGACAGAACTAATATAAGCAAAGGCATTTTGGTCCTTTGATTATGTTTCTGTGCCAGTGTTGATCATGTTCAGCTGAATGCAAAATAGCTACAAATAGTTCATGCTGTGAGCCGATATGTTATGGTGGGATTTCTGATTTCCCCGACATCACCAGACTTTTAGAAGTTCAAAATACATTTCAAGTGCTTGAAATACATGTTTACAATCAGGGCTTGACATTAAATTTTTTGCTCACCAGCCACTGTGGCTATTGGTTTTCCAAAGCCACTCAGCATTTTCACTCACCACAATTTTGACTGATACCATGAGGAAAAACTGCCATATAGATATTTTCAATATTATCTCATAATTTGGCAGCAGGTATATTAGGCTGCTGTCATTTTAAGACCTGACGCACGGATCAATTATATTGTTACATGTGCGTTTTCTTTCTCAACTGTTTACGTTCACTTAAAATATAATGGACTATGTTTACGTGAATACTCACCAAGACCAGCATTTTGAAATCATTTTGTGTGTATTTGACTGTTTAAAGGTGCCGTAGAACGTCTTTTTAAAAGATGTAATATACGTCCATGGTGTCCCCTGAATGTGTCTGTGAAGTTCAGCTCAAAATACCCCATAGATGTTTTTTAATTAATTTTTTTAACTGCCTATTTTGGGGCATCATTAAATATGAGCTGATTTAGGCTGTGGCCCCTTTAAATGCTCATGCTCCCCGCGCACTGAGCTCACGCTTGCCTTTAACAGCATAAACAAAGTTCACACAGCTAATATAACCCTCAAAATTGTTCTTTACAAAGTGTTCGTCATGCAGCATGTATAATCGCGTAAGTATGGTATTTATTTGGATGTTTACATTTGATTCTGAATGAGTTTGATAGTCCTCTGTGGCTAAAGCTAACATTACACACTGTTGGAGAGATTTATAAAGAATGAAGATGTGTTTATGAATTATACAGACTGCAAGTGTTTAAAAAATGAAAATAACGACAGTCTTGTCTCCGTGAATACAGTAAGAAATGATTTAACCACATATAACAGTACATTAGCAACATGCTAACGAAACATTTAGAAAGACAATTTACAAATATCACTAAAAATATCATGATATCATGGATCATGTCAGTTATTATTGCTCCATCCGCCATTTTTCGCTGTTGTCCTTGCTTGCTTACCTAGTCTGATGATTCAGCTGTGCACTTCCAGACGTCCTGCCCTTGTGTAATGCCTTGAACATGGGCTGGCATATGCAAATATTGGGGGCGTACATATTAAGGATCCCGACTGTTACATAACAGTCTGTGTTATTTTGAGATTCGCCTGTTCTTCGGAGGTCTTTTAAACAAATGAGATTTATATAAGAAGGAGGAAACAATGGAGTTTGAAACTCACTGTATGTCATTTCCATGTACTGAACTCTTGTTATTTAACTATGCCAAGATAAATTCAATTTTTAATTCTAGGGCACCTTTAATCTCAATAAGCAGCTAAAATGAACTCAATTTAATATTGAGAGGCAGCTTTATGTGAACTCACTTTGGGTGTGAGCACAAAATCTGCAGGAATGAGTAAAGTTATGCATAATACGTGCAATCCCGCGCAGAAATTAAAGCCCTGTAATGTCAACAATATTCATCCAGAGCAAATGAAACGAGTGAATGAGGGGAGGAGGGTTTGTTTGAGATGAGGGTCGAAAAAAAGCGCAGCTGGTGTCGTGTATCTATTCTGTGGAAAATTAGTATTGGAAGCGTTTCAGATATTTCAGTATTGATATGTATCGAAAAATCTGTATTCTTGACAACACTACATTTTTTTATTAATTCAGATCCTTTTTAAAGGAATACAATTGAAAAATGTATATATAAAATTTAATCCACAAAAGTGGTTAGTAGGAGTGACAAACCACTGCTGAAATCCACCCGCATTTGGTAGATTGGTGGGTGTTAATGTCAAGCCCTGTTCACAATAATTGTCCACAGATTTATATATTTTCTGAAGAAAATGTGAATGGTGTTTGCCTGTGCAAAACTCGCTGTCAGTTCGCTAGGGTGCTTGTTGGGTGTTTTCCAGGACATTGCTATAGTTGCAGTGTTCTGAGTGGTCGATGGGGCATTAAAAAGTGGTCGACATGATGTTCTGGGTGGTTCCTTGGCAGTTGCTTACTGCCCAAAGTAAAAAAAAAGCCTTTAAGATATTCAAATCCCTAGGGCTCAGATAAATATATGGATTTTTCCCAAAGTTTTTATCATTTCCCTTTCGAAAAAAGCCTCAAAAAGCAACATGATTTGAGAAATCGTTCATGTGTGTAGCTCAAACATCCAACCCTGTGGTTATGATTTGAATTAGACCCCTTTGGCATGGAACAAGCTACCCTCTAAAGTTTAACACTTCGGTTAGGAGTTCAAATCCATAAATATAAAGTTTGCCTTAGCATGCACCACTAATAAGTAGTCTGTTTTGGTCAGGAATTACATGTTTGACTGTTTGGCCGATAAGGTCACCTGTCCAAATTTGTTCATGAAAAACACAGTGTGATGCTACATGAGTAATCCACAGATTGACTGTGAATGTTCATCAAGGTGGCATAAGGAGGAATGGAGAACAGGGTTGACAGAGACCCTGAAGTTTCCCAGGCAATCTGCTCAGCTGAGAAAGCGAGAAAGATAGAGAGAGCACACAGCTCATAAATCCATCATCCACCACATTGAATAGAGTAAAATAAAGACAGAGTAGTGCAGATGTCCCTGGAGTGACACCAGCATGACTGATTTGGCATTCCAGGGTCTCTGACACACTCTTAGACTGAATAATTAGATATTGCCACATGTCTCTGCCAAACTCCAAAGAGTCTAAAGCACGACGCTCTGATGAATGCAAGCATTAGTGATTCAACAAAGTGAAATAATGTAACTCGCTTATAGCGGCATTATCATAATTACGACCATGATTAGGAAACCATAAAAGCATTCATGGTGATTTATGATGTGCTCACAAATACATTCAGTTCTGAATGGTTTGTATATGAAGAATGCAAAGCATTAGATATCCATATTCTATTGGGTAACTACAAGTGAACATAATGAAACAACATTGGCATACATCAAGCAATCAACTATGTAATGTAGATAGATATTAACCCAAAAGCTGAACTGTGTTTTGATGACAAGGGTTCTTTTTTCATAAATGTCAGGTAGGGGCAAGTTGTCACATGTATATGTATGTATGTGTGTGTATATACTTTTTAAAGAATGTTTTAAAAATTAAAGAAAATAATTGTTTTGAAATGTGCTGCAATGTTTTTTTTTTTTTTTTTTTACCATTTAAAGTCAGGTTTTCTATTTGTTTGGTTCCATTTGTGAAAAATATGCCCTGCTATTGGGACAACATGAAAAGCAAGTGTGCTTTTTTTTTTTTAAATAACTATATTTTTTCTTAAGCATTAATGATGGAAACGATTTGAGTTGTTTTACTGTTTAGATTTAAATTAAATGCCTATAATAGGCTATTTAAGTTTGCTTCTCTTTCTGAAATCATTCCTGTTGTGACAACATGCCCTGCTATTGGGATGACAGGAAAGATCAGTGTTAAATTAACTGTATTTTTTCCCTAAGCATTAATGATGGAAATGTATAGAAATATAATAATATAGAAAATTGATTAAATCTTTTTTTTTTAATTTACTTGATCAAGTTTTTACCAAAGTAAATGGTGTGACAACTAGCCATTTATTCTATTTTTTGTCCTTTCTACCACTTTATTGTACCACTGTAATTATAGGCATAGTGACTTATAAGACAGGAAATGACAAGGACACAAGAACGAAATGATAGATGATGCAAGATGGAGTCGAAGCCATGTTGTCTACAGGAGAATAATGGCTCAACGAATCAGAGCGTCTATGCGAACTGTTAAGCCATTGCAAGTCAAGAAACATCTCTCTGGTTCGGTTGAGTCTGGCTGATAACCTGATGCGTCTGTAGCTTGACAAAGGGCCTGGCCTCCTCTCTCAGTCAGGTGAGTCCAGCTTGAGCCGACTGCATGATTATACACCTGGCCGTGTTGGCGCGTTGCCCACATCATGTCAGACATCCTTCCTGAGGAGGCTACAAACCCATCACTTTCTAAATGCTTTCAAAAACTTGGTTTGCTAAAATTGATTTGATTCACTTGATCAATTCAAAGCACTAAAACGCATCACTAAAATGAATTGATTCATTTTAGTGAACCAATTCATTTGAGTGAGTCAATTCATTCCCATTTATTAAAATGAGTCAGATTTTTCAATCACTGCTTCGGATAGAGGAGCATTTTCTACTTATTTAGAAAAAGTAGTTTGTTATTGGAAAAGTTACACTATTTAGAAAACTACTGTTAAGCTGCTAAAAATGCAGTTAAGATAATAACATCACTACTTTTTAGTTAGCTATATGCTGTACGCAGGGCCACCAACCTGCCAAATGTGGTAGGATTTCAGCAGTGGCGTGTAACGCAGTCACTCCTACTAACCACTTTGAATTGGTCAAATTTTATATATAATATATACATTTTTCAATTGTAGTCTTTTAAAAAGTCATCTAAAGTAATAAACTAAGTAAACTAAGTCCCCTCACTCATTTAAATGAATATTGTTGGTGTTACCGGGCTTGAATTTCAGCGTGGGATTGCACACATTGCTCATAATTTTACTCATTCCGGCAGATTTTGTGGTCACACCCAAAGTGAATGCACATAAAGCCACCTCTCAGTATTAAATTGTGCATAAACAGTCAAATACACACAAAATAGTGTCAAAATGCTGGTCTTGATGAGTATTCAGGTAAACACAGTCAATTTTAAGTGAACATAAACAGTTGAGA
The DNA here is from genome assembly GCF_024489055.1 of Chanodichthys erythropterus. NCBI lineage: Eukaryota > Metazoa > Chordata > Actinopteri > Cypriniformes > Xenocyprididae > Chanodichthys > Chanodichthys erythropterus. Next base: position 31,239,812 of record NC_090241.1, read on the forward strand.
AAGAAAAAGCATGTGTAAAGGTCCCGGTATACTTCAAACGAAGTTCTTTTTCTTTCTTTGTTTATGGGTCATGCCCTCACTGCCAAAGGTCCAGAATTTAAGTCGTTTTTTTTTTTTTTTATGTGATTATTATCATCATTGTTTTAATCAATGCTTGTGACAAATATTCTGGGTTGCTGTTTCATATTAATATGATACATTATTGTAGCTGGATGTGTGTGTGTGTGTGCGCGCGCCGTGCGCGCAGTTCAGAGGGAGTTAGGCTAAGGGGGCTGGAGCCCCGAATTTTCCCAAAAGCCCCGAATCTTTCAGGTTTGAGGTTTCTTAACAGTACTCTCAAAATATAATTTTTCTAAACATATCTCTATTAAAATACGTTAAGCAGTTCAATACCGCTTTTCTACAGTATCCATACACCGGCAGCGCTTTCTCTCTCTCCTCTCCGACAGCGCGTTCACGCACACCGCAGCTGAACACAGACACGCCTCCTGTCACTCACTCAGAGCAGCGGCAGCCTCGAGACTCTCTTTCGGTCCGGCGGAAGGTTTTTGTTATATAACAACCGATATGACAACTTTAGCACATTTATCAGCTATACATTCATTCAGTGTTTCCCATTAATGACCCTCCGCTGCCGCCACTGTTTCATAATGAACTGATAATTTAAAGCATACTACGTTTGCCAACGAGCTAAAAATTTTAATTGTGATATGGCTTGCTGCCTTTATAAAACAGCAAAAGACATGTTTGTCTGTGCTACGTGTTTTAAAGAGAAGTGAGCACATTTGCGCACGCAATCAGCTGGTGATCTGGTGATCAAAATAAAAGCTCAAGGATTTATCTTTTAAAAACAAATGAGTACAAAAGTATTGTAAAAAAGATGTTTGAACCCTTTTTAATGTCCAGGTACAAGTCGATGCTGTTTCTTTGTTCAGTTTGCACACTGTACATGGGTTGAAGCTCTTAATTTTGAGTTTCCAGATTGCAACAGATTGATGCATTTAACCTTAAAATGTACAAAATTTTCTTCCGGGGGTGGGGGTGGGGGGGGTGGGGTGTTGGGAGGTAGGCAGGCGCTACATCCAAAGTTTTACAAATTACAGTGTCAAATAATGTACATTTTCTGAACAAGAACACGACAACAAAAGTTCCGTTCATGTCAGTAAAGCTGTTAATAGAAAATTAAAATGTCTTTGGACAAATTTGGGCTATAAGCCCCGAATGTTTACAATGTCTGGCTCTGCCCCTGGGGGGGTATTTTTTTTTTTTTTGTAATTAAAAAGATTCCTATATTTTATCCACTCAATAGTCTACAATATAATAGCCTTATAAACGTAGCATAATTATAATAATAAAATATAGTGGGATATTCAGTGATATTGGCTGTGCAATATCTACTTTTGTACAAAGGTGGTACATGAGGAAGCAATTTGACAACAATGCAGTAAATATTTTAGGTGCATCAAAAGCTCGTCAAGATACCAGCAGACAAGCTAATCCAGCACAAATTAGTGCATAAAGGTCACCAAAATGAAGTATTTGAACCTCATAATTATATACAAAAGGGGGAGAAAAACTGCAAAAAGGTCCACTTTTTGAAAAAGAGAACCCCCCGTTTCAATAGGCTGGCTACGGACCTGGGGGTAAAACGAAGTTCAAAATGCATGACCAGCGATATACTGTAAAAGAACATGACGCCGCCTACACTGCCCGCTGAGAGCGACGGTTATACGAATATGTAAATATGTGCCGTACACTTTTTTCTCAGTAACAAAATAAACACAACAAAAATTATAAAACAATAAGCATTTATTTTAGAAAGCATAAGAAAAACGTCTGATCATAACAGCATGGGAATTAGCACGAGCTCTGCAAAGTAGCAGTCCAGTCACGTCACGTCATACAGCACTTTATTCAATAGATTGCTTAAAATCAAGCAGCTTTACAGTATCAAACATGGAAAACAGTGTTAGTGCCTCTTTTTTTAACAAGCACAACTTCATTTTGTACTATAAAGTGGCTATCGAGTGTGTTCATGTTTTCACCCGCGGAGCTCTTAAGTTACCTTAATGTATTCAACACACAAAAAGACGCGACCCACGCGAGTGAAGGCGGAGCTTCAGCGCACACCTCCTATTACGTTATCGTCACGGACCAATGGTAGTACGAAGGTGTTTTGCAGCTGAAGCGAACTTTTCCTGAAAGTTCGCTTTGGCAAGCCGTTTCGAATTTCCAAAAAGAATGCAAAACGAACTTTTTTTTTGGCCTGATTTTTTCTTCGAAATTACATCACATCAGTTCGTTCTTCGATTTAGTTTGAAGTATACCGGAGCCTTAACAGTATAATGGATTTGTGCATCAGGTCTTAAAGTGACAGCAGCCTAATATACCTGCAGGCAAATGATGAGATATTAAAAATATCTATATGGCAGTTTTCCGTGGTATTGATGTCAAAATTGTGGCGAGTGAAAATGCTGAGTAACTTTGGCTCGTGAGCAAAAAACAATACAAATGCTTCTTTTTCCCTCCATTTCATTGCTCACAAACCAGTTAAAGTCACTGACTCATAACAAACCTGTTCTGTCAGTCAGTTAGCCAGCAGTTCCATTTTCTATTCTTGGATGTGCAAATACAGGAGGGATAGCATTGTCAAAGCGTTGGCCTTATTGTGCCCTGCCATTAACAAAATCTAAGACGCAATGAACGAGGTCGCTGTCTCCGGTGAGAGGAGGTTTTCACGGCAACGCGTTCTGCGATTACCCTCCCACCCGCAATCATGCCACCCACAGCGGATCATTAATATTACAAACCTGCAGGGGAGGACGTGGCCTGCAAATCCTCACTGTAATTACATTAAATATCATACACACAGTACAAACAGTGATCAAAGCCCGGAATTGCATGGCAGAGAAGTCATAGCAGGAAGGGAGGAGAAAGGAAGGGGAGAGAAACAGAGAGAGAAAATTCCCCACAGTGGGTTCTTGGAGAGCAGGTTCTTCTTTTTACTTGCTCTCCTCGTCTGTCTCACCCTTTTCTGATCGCATAGAGCTAGGATGTCTATGAGTTTTTCTTCGCCATATTTACTCTGTCAATTTTACTCCTTTTCAGTTTGAAATGTGTGTCCTGTGTAGCTGAAATATATCTCAGAATGTTCTGCAAGATTATCACAGAATGATGCAGTCGGGTTGTCCGGATGTTTTCATCGTTCAAGTTAAGCAGAATACTGAAAAGAGCTTTTTTGACAAGTGCATTGTGGCGTGCTTATGTATGCAGGAGTGAAAATACTTTTGATTCTTGCCATGTCGACAGACCAGGAATGACTCTCATTTCAAAACAACCTAAAATGTGCATATTTGTGCAACAATGACTATATATATATATATATAAACAAGGGCATATTATATATGTTTCCCCCATACAACATAGTGACTAAACTCCACAAAAGACAAACAAACACAATTAAAGCAACATAAAAGTGGTGCATATGACTCTTGCCGTTTATTATTCTAGATCTTCTGAAGTCAGACAGTAGATTAGTACTAGCTATTCACTGGTAAAATTCATGTTTACATTTAGATTCAAATGACACTTAAAATATAATGCACAAATCAGTTTGTTTTTTCTATCATCCCTGGAGCTTGACACAGACGTGGTCATAGAAAAAAATAACAGTATATGAGTTTGAAACGACATGGAAACGGATGAGTATATGACAGTGTTTTTTTTATTATTATTATTATTATTTAGGTGAACTATTCCTGTAGTATCACTATTTTCTCCTTAACACTTTGTACTCTGTCAAATTCCCTATTTACTGCATCAGCACAAACCTTGAGCCTTTACAAACTTTTCCCTTTTAGATCAAGGTCACGACTGTCAATTGCGAGGTGGCATTGTTAAGGGAGGGAGGGACGGACCCAAAAATAGAAGTGATTTCTGTACTTTGTCAAGCCAGCCATCTCCATTTCCCTGTGGTTCGGCCCATGATACTGATCTAAGAGGCAGCCCGGTGATAAAGATCACACATTGAGCGGGAAACCTCCCTCAGGAGTTAATTGAAGTCAAAGTGAGTCACACCATCTTAGATCTGGCAGATGACCCGTGCCGCTCTCTATTGTCTTTTCGCCGTCCTCTCCCGTTTTGATCAACGTTTCGCTCCTACGTTAACTTTAAATAAGCAATATCCAGGGGATGCTACTCAATGTCAACGGCAACACTTGAAGGGTCACCTTCCTGATACTGGCAGGCCCTGCGATAGAGGCAGGTGGTACCTTACTTAAATAAGCGGATTTCCATGTTTTGCTTTAAGAAGGATGATCAAGGCTCACTGTTACCTACAAAATTATTTATATTTAATTTCTCCAATGCTCTATAATAGTTTTACATACTAGTTTTTCAGTAAGCAGCAATGTAAACGAGGCTAGGTTATGCACATTTTCTGTATGAATACTTTGACCTTCACATTTACCAAAATGCGCAGCATGCACAAGCGCACTTTGTGGGAAACTGTATCCCACAATGCAATGTGCTCGATTTGACCTTCCTTCCAGTGTGATGAATGAACCAGAAGTGACTCTTTATTGTCAAAAGTTATTTTTATATTAACATTAAAATTGATATTTATTTCCAAGCTGATAACTGGTGAGTGAATATACTGCACTCCAGGAATCACTTTCTTTTCAAAGCAGCCTAGAATATGAATTTTTGTGCAAAAATGACTATGTAGTATTATAATTTTACAATTTATGACTAGAATTATTTTATGTAATAGTTAATAGTTATTTTTTTAAATTAATTAATATATTAATATATAATTATTATTAATATTATATATATATATATATATATATATATATATATATATATATATATATATATATATATATATATATATATATATAATTATGATATTAAATAAATTAATATTAATATAATTTTATATCAAATTATTAACTTTCATTAATTACCCTCATGTCATTCAGACTTTAAGAGAATTAAAAATAATAATAATTAAAGAGAATTAAAGAAATAACTTAGTGAGGTCATGTGACAACAATATAGCACACTACTGTTTGAAACGTATTATTGCATATTGTATATCATTCTGCATACTACTTTTTCTAAACATAGCCAACATGTGTATAAATATTTCCTGTTAAAGGGTCTTTGTTGCAGGTTTGACGTCAGGAGTGCCGGAAGCAATTGGTTTGGATATTGAGGAGTGCAAATGGGACATAGGCAGAAGGCAAGTTTTTTTTTTTTTTTTTTTTTTTTTTTTTCGTAAAGTTTGTCCTTAGAATGCAACACACAAATAATATTAGTTTCTTTTATGCTACTTTTATGATATTTTTTGGTCATGACAGCCTATATGCAAAAGAAGATCCTGCTTTTGTGTTCAAACATCAAGCGGATTAGAAATGACATCAAAGTGAGCAAATTATCTACAAAATAATGTGTCGGCACAAGAAAAAAACTAACGCAACAATTTGCATACATTTTTTTGAGTCATGACAACTTTGAGTGAATTTACATTCAACCAACAAGCTACATTGAGTTAGAGGAACTTAATTTGTAGAATAAACAAGTTTTTAAGTTGATAACTCAAAAAATTAAGTCGCTCCAACTACCAGAGTTGTAGCCCTGGAATCAATTAATCTGATCTGATCAGTTCAAATCAACAGCTATCATAGCACATGCTAACATAACTTATTTAACATGTATATTTAATGAACAAGCATGATATTTACTTGTCACTGGCATTAGCGCTGTCATTGCTTATAGAGTTTACCTTCATGTATCTACTCTTCAGCACAATGATAACCCCCCAAAAAAGTCAACATTACAGAAACTCTTTTAAATGTCAAACATAAAAGCATTAAACACTAACAGGTCTTTCCTTTCACTAAAAACAAATAAATTAACACTTAATTCCAACATTTATTCTCCATATCCAGTCCTATATGCAGAGCATTCTGGGAACTAGAAATCCACTGCCTAATTTCCGAAGTTATCAAAACAGTTTCATTAAGTTATTACAACTTAGCTAATTAACCCAGAAATTTGAGTTTAATTACAGACAATATTAAGTTGATGTAATGATCATTATGTCAACAGAACTCTACAAAATCATGTTTGCAACTTAAAAGGTTTAATTAAAGCAATGAATTCAAATTTTTGTAACTTGCAACCATGCATTTATTTAAGTTGTGGTAACACGTCCCTTGAATTACTTTTTAGGTTGTGAACATACATTTTTTGGGTGAACTATCACTTTAATAATGAGAACAACAAATTTTAACAGCTCCACATCCATGTGAAAGTCGCTGACACATTTTTTGCCACTTGCTAGTCTCACCTATGCCAAATGTCTCATCTTTGACAGCAGTAAATCCACTCATGTGAATTATGCATACGCTCTTCAGTCTTAATTACTTACTCAGCTACAAGATTCCTTTCACATACGTCCTAATGTTCCTGTGACATGTGCTTAGAGATGTCTTTGAGGGAGGGGATATTTTCAGATTGATGTCCTTCCTCGAGTTCTGGATGGTTCTGCCGCAGAGCTTCATGCACCAATAATGACACATGATGGAAGTCCCTGTCAGTATGTCACCTCAGAAAATGAAGATAGATGGAAGGAAGGATGGAAAGTGATTTTTTTGAGCTGGAAGTTAAGAGACATTGCAGTCCTAATAGGCGAGCGTGATTACCGCCCGCGGAGTCACTGACTGTAACTGGAACTTTTTTTGTCCAATTTAACAGTGCGCAATTAGGCACTGGCACTCTTGTTAGCCTCTTTTTTCGAGTTTATTGCTTTCAGAGATTAGGAGATTTTGAGGTACATTATTTCTTCTTAGACTGACAGAGAATGGGTTACAATGGTACATTCTTAAAGAGAAAATAAAAATTATATCATCGTTTACTCACCCTCATGTTGTTTCAAACCTGTATGTAAGACAAAAGATACTGTATTTTGAAAGAGTTTTTGTCCAGACAATGAAAGCCAATGGAGTCCAGTGTTGTCTGGACCTTGTCTGGAAATATCTTCTTTTGTGTTCTGCAGAAGAAAAGCCGTACAGGTTTGGAACAACATAAGGGTGAGTAAATAATGATTGAACTTTCCTTTTTGAGTGAACTATCCCTTTAAGCAAACCTATTACGCAGGTTAAGCGAATGTATTCATCATAGATAGATTCGGTAAATGTAACCTAATGAATTCATTAGGAGGAAAGTGTAGCGCTCTGGCCGGGGAGTCGTGCCGCTTAATTAAAACTGCTCTGTTGTAAGCAGACACACTGTATACATACCCTCTGGTCAAATCCAGATTTGGAGCGGGTCCTTGCGTTGGCTGCTTACCATTGGAGTCTGTGTTCTAGATTTATAATTATGAAAATGATTGGATGAGCCACGTTCAAAGCCACTGAAAAATAGCTGGTACATGCACACCTGTGACCACACGTGTATTGAATGTTATATTAATGTACCAGCTTGCTACAATTCTGTAATGTTAGATGAACTATGAACTATTACTTGGCAACAATTATAGGTTGTTGTCATGTGGATGGTTGGTTCTGGGTGGTTGCTATGGGTTTTGGGGTTGCTAGGGGTTTCTGGGATTTGAAAGTGGACTTTAGGTAGATGTTATTTGGTTTCTAGGAAGTCCTGGGTGGTTACTCAGCGGTTCTGTGTGATTGTTAGCAGGGCTTCACATTAACTTTTTTGTTCACCAACCACTGTGGTTAGTGGTTTTCAAAGTTACTAGCCATTCAGCCTTTTAACTGGCCACAATTTTGACATCGATACCATGGGGTATGACTGCCATATAGATATTTTTAATATTATCTCAGAATTTTGCTGCAGGTATATTAGGCTGCTGTCACTTTAAGACCTGATGCACGGATCCATAACACTATTACACATGCATTTTCTTTCTCAACTGTTTACGTTTATTTAAAACATAACTGACTGCGTGTACGTGAATATTCACCAAGACTGCCATTTTGACATTATTTTGTGTGTATTTGACTGTTGAGCTAGCCTGACTTCGTCATACTCATATTCTAGGCAGAATGTGAGTCTGATACTGCTCCATTGCACTTGAATTATGGGGCGTGTCTTAACCGAACCAGTAAAAAACAAAACTCTGCACTCAATTGGATAGACCTACAACCAATCAGAGCAACGCAGTAAGTGACGTATGTTGAACTTGTACTTAAACTTTTGCCGAATCCAGTTGGAAGGACGGCAAACACATCTTTCCCATCGACAAATGCCTTGATTGCGGTTCTTTGTTCGTCTTTTAAAATTAATGCGCTGTCGATTTCTTTTATTACAGACGTGATAGCGGAATCTAAACATCTTACTTCTCCAGCAGTCATCGTTGGTGAAAACAAATTCAACCCAAGCGCTCTTTGATGACGTGGGTGGTTACGTAACCGCAGATAGCCTGTCCATCATCGATTAAAGCCCGCCCTGGCAATTTGATTGGCTCGGCCTTCTGGGAGCCGAGCATAATTACTCCACAGTCCAGACCGAACTTCCCGTCCAAAAAATGTTGTGGGCGGGGTTCGGGCTGGCACCCAGGCTACTGTTGAGCCCAAAATCTTCGGGAATTAGTACAATTCTGTGCAATACGTACAATTTCACGGTGAAATTCAAGCCCGGTAACAACAACAATATTCATCTGGAGCAAATGAAACGAGTGAGTGAGGGGAGGCGGCTTTGTGTTTCAACTCACTGTCGGAGAGATGAGAAAACGAGAAAGCGCAGCTGCGATCATGTATCTATTCTGTGGAAAAAGTATTGGAAGCATTTCAGATATTTCAATAGCGATATGTTTTGAAAAATCTATATTTTTGACAACACTACATTGCACTTAGATTAATATTTCCTGCCTTTTTAAAAGATTACTATTGAAAAATGTATATATTATATATAAAATTCAACCCGCCAAAGTGGCCAGTAGGAGTGACTGCGTTACATGCCACTGCTGAAATATGTTAATATGTTTCTGTTGCTTATAAAAGTAATAAGCCACTCAGATATATGTGCTATAGTATTTTTTTTATGTTTTTGCCTTTATGTTGTACCCAAGAACACCTATTTGCTGTGGTTAACACATTTTTAACATATATGGCCCATTTTGGTTTACTGCTTTAGTTTGCAATAATGCTATGAAATGTACAGTTCTGCAAATCCAGAATGGCTTGTTTGAATCAATAAGAAATACTTGACCCAGGCAACCCACTTGACAATACATCCGTGCATTAACTCAACTTTTCTGTTAAAATAGGGCAACAGTTACTTTAAGCTAGTCGAATTCTAGTGGTTAATATGTTCTGATGGAAGAAGGCTCTTCTTGTCTGATGCTATAGCAGATATGTTTCCTCCTGTAGAGGCTGATGAGTCATGTCACCTGTCCAAAAGAGGTTTTTCAAGTAGAGGAAGTCCACGTCGCTTCCTTAAACATCAAAACACAACTGGAACTCTATAATTGTAATTATTACTTTTAATGGTAGCATGACAAGGCCAGAAACGTCCGTCCATCCATCCATCCATCCATCCATCCATCCATCCATCCATCCATCCATCCATCCATCCATCCATCCATCCATCCATCCATCCATCCAAATATATCCATTATTGAATGGATGCACTTCTCTCTCTCTCTCTCTCTCTTCCTAGCTCACTCTCTATTTTACATCCATGTATTGTATACACAAAAGCAGTCGTTCACTTGAGCTGTGGGTGATTTTAATTTGTCAAAACTGTTTACCAGGACTGTGCCAGGCTATTACCACTGTGTCATCTGGGGAACAGATAGGTAATGAAAGATAGACAAAAAAGAGAGAGAAAAGGAGACAGAGGATGGAGAGGAGGGTTAATTTGGAGAGAATCTTAGAGGGAGAAAAATATAAAGAGCAGGCCCAGATTCATTATTCCATATTTTTCCCCAAATCAATTACGCTTACATGCAAATCAGGCCAGTTTTCTATTAGCAATGAATTATTCAAATATTTACTGGATGTGTGAGAGACGACATCTTCGGCTGTGTCAATTAAACGCTCTGAAGTATACAATGTAGGCCTAATGTGTGAATTGTACATGCTTCTTTCAGTTCAGCCACATGTACACTTTCTATATGTAAATTAAATTAAATTAAATTACGGAGACTGATGTTAATTCTAACTCATATGAGATTTAAACACTTCCTGTTGAATATGTATTTAAAAGAGTGCATGTCAGACATAGTTTGATATTTCTATTACTAGTGACTTATACTTATTGTTTGCTTGTTGTATTGTAGAGCATAAATTAGAACATAGTTATCTCTGCCATGACAACTCTCTGAGTGTTTGGCATGGTAATGGATATGACAATGTTAATTTGTTTGGTCTTGGAGGAATAGATATGCTGTTATTGCATACATGAATTACCCCCAACAGAGCAGGTGACAATGAAGACTGAACAATACAATGCAAGTGTACATCATGCAAAAATCCCCTAACGTACAGGGGACAAATAAGAAGATAATGCAAACTATGTGTGCCTGCCTCTTTAGTATGGAGATTTATTTGAGTATAAAAAATGGGGCACATGCTTGGTCTTGGTGGACTAGATCTGCCTACGCAAGTATTCGGTCAACATGATTTTGCCAAGTAAGACATGTTCCTAGGTCAACATATTTTATTGATCCTGGAACAACATTCCTGTCTGAAGATTTAGTCCTAACCCATAACTTAAAACCAGAGGAAAATGATATGTGAATAACACTGATGTAGAAGCACCTAACCCTGGTTGTAAGCCTAAACTTGACATAAATAGTAAACTTGTCCCTCAAATCTGATTGGTTGATTGGTGTGTCATTCCATGATCAACAAAGATGTGCCTGAGCCAAAATGTCTCAAACAACAATAGAACGTGCAATATGTGTGGCTTTAACAAATGATATAACGTTGCAGGCTGATGGAGATGAGAAAAAGAACCACCTGAGCAAATAGAATGATAATTTAGTGTCATTTGATAATTGTCATTGTCAAAACCATCTGTCCACCTATTTTTATATGTGAAAGCTGTTTGGAACAAGAGATGAATGACGGAGCATGACTCTGATACTGCGTGCAGCTAAAATCAGCCTGCACGCACTCAGCGTAGAAATGAAAACATCGCCCTTAGAAAAATAATGAAGGCATTATTGGAGGTTTTGAGCAAAAAAAAAAAAAAAATGTTTTTTTCGTAACCCCACTGTGTCATGTGGGGAACAGAAAGGTAATGAAAGATAGACAAAAAAGAGAGAGTAAAAGGAGACCTTTACGGTTGAATGTGTATACATGCATGAATGCCTGTTTTACTTTAATGTGTTCTCATATGTGACCCTGGACCACAAAACCACTCATAAAGGTCAATTTTTTGAAATTGAGGTTTATACATCATCTGAAAGCTGAATAAATAAGCTTTCCATTGATGTATGGTTTGTTAGGATAGGACAATATTTAAGCAAAATAAACTTAAACTTAAATCTAAGGGTGCAAAAAAGTCAAAATATTGAGAAAATTGCCTTTAAAGTTGTCAAATTAAGTCTTTAGCAAAACATATCCACTTACAAAAATACATTTTTGATGTATTTACGGTAAGAAATTTACAAAATATCTTCATGAAACATGATCTTTACATAATATCCTAATGATTTTTGGCATAAAAGAAAAATCGATCATTTTGACCCAGTGTATTGTTGGCTATTGCTTCAAATATACCCGTGTGACTTATGACCGGTTTTGTGGTCCAGGGTCACATATATTGTATTCTCAAAGTGACTACATAAACCGCTTGCTATGCTGCTGTATAAACAATTATGTAATATGTAATCGTTTACAGTATGCCTAGTAATTTACTCCTACATCGAATGCAAGACTGTAAAACATGACGCTTGGTTTAAAACTTGTGTATAGTTGCTAGTAGGAATTTAAAGGCAGACCACACAATAATTCACATTGACAAGGGGTTAAAGAACGTTCACTTAATTTCAATATTGAATTTCATAGGAATTCTGAAAGCGCACTGCAAACTGCTACAGCAGATGCTGACTTTGAACATCGGCTGAACATTAGCTGTTGATAAAGTAGGAACTAATCAGCTGTGTCCTACAGAGAACGATGTGATTGCAAGCAGTTTGAGTTAAGGACCTATCAGTCTGCGCCATTTCTTGACAGAACTTTATATTTTTTTCCATTTGGTACTGTGCCTTTAAGACATTTATGTAAACACTATCTATCTTTATATATGAGTAGATCTAGGTTGTGTTTCCCAAAACGTAGACAGTAACCATTGGCATCAATAGTTTTTATATCTACTTAGGGTTACGATGCTTGAAACGCAGCCCTGGGTGGTCATTCTTAACTTTCTGACTTCAAAAAAGTTGCAGAAGTTTGAGCGAGCCATTTATAATGTCAATATATTCTCCTTTTGGAACAAGGAGAAAGCTTTCAGTGTTGAAACTTACATAATTTTAGTACATCAAAGTCTTTTATTTCAAAAGACAAAGGAAAACATTAGATTTGGAAAGATTAAAAAGAAAAAAAAAGTTTTTTAAACTAACTTCAAGTTGAAATTTTTGAGTAAAGTATCACAACAACTTCTGTGCCAAGAGTTTTTTATCCTCACTAAGTGGCTGGTTCTTGTCTTTTTCTTTTATCCTGCTCTCGCAGTTTGAAAAAGACAACAAACAGCAGTCTTGCACCGTGGTCACATAATTTAATAAACAATATCCCATGAATTATTCCACTGGACTGCACATGGAGTCTCATGTTTCTCTCCCCAAATTCTCACTCATGTCCCTCTCTGGTGTATTTTCAAGGGGGTGCATTAAAACTTTATTTTCTCTACTTTTCAATGCACCCTTTTCTCCACTTCTGATCAGTATTAACATTTCTACTGTAACATTTTTTTATTCATGAAAAGCAATTGATCTTGTTTTTAAGCTGCCAGTTGTCTGTCAATGTTTTTAAAGTTCAGTAAGTGACAAAATTTTGGGGTTAATGCAACCTCTGGATATGGCTCTCTCAACATGAATCTTTCATATAAAAACATTGTACAAACCCGTCACAATCCAGTATGTTTTTAAACTTCTCCAAAGTCTTTTTCTTCTCCCTTGTCTTTTTTAATATACCACAACTCTCCCTGACACTCGTTCCTTCTGTAACAAAAACTCACAATGACTTTGACAAATTTCACAACCCAAACCGTCGGCTCCTGGGCCCAGTGCCCGACAAGACTTGTCATGCTTCTCTGGCCTGTACGGCGCCGGGGAATCAATCGCTGTCCCTATTCATAATCCATACCTCACTGTACCCTGAGCAGCCATTTAAATCCTCATTTGTCCTCGGCGTCGCAGAGGTGAAAAGTTTATGAATAAGGAATTATTTGGATCACACATTCACACCAGTCTAAGCGGTGATGTCCTATTTTTGACAGTATCATAATAAGCTGCTGAATTCTGTCATTTGTCACCAGGATTCCAGTGAATCTGGGGCACTGAACGGTAAAATTTTAAGCAGGTATCTTTTTTTTTTTTTGAAGTGTATATCATTAACCACCCGACGCTGTGTGAATCCGGTGTTGTATTTGAAGGATGTCATAATGAATTGTTATTTAACGGTAGATGCCTTTTCAAGATAGTCGAGAAGAAGTTGTTGCATTGGTTCAATAAGACAGCGAGTTAATATGAGGTCACCTGCCTTAAGGACAACCAATGAACAATGTCAAAATCTTCTCTGACCAAAACATCCAGAATGCTCAAGTTTTGACATTCAAAACTAATGAGACCATAATAAACTAATGAGAGTGCCCAGAGGCCTTCAATGAACATGGGGAGCACACAAACAAGTTGCATGTAAATGTCAGCTAGTTCTGTGTAAAAGCAAGACTGTCTACTCATTAGCACTGATCTGGAACTAGAAACTCTTACTCGAATCAACTCTACAGCACCAAAATGCAAATCCTTCCATCAGCAAATGCAATATTGCCATCTTGAATCCGAAGGGTAAGGCAACAGAAGGCTCGTGTTTCGACAGTGTTTCTGCTGTTTAACAGAGCTTCAGCTTTATACAGGAAATAAAGAGAGAGTATTTGCTTTAATAACGGCTATAAATTATAAATCATTTATCGGGAGTGTGCTATTGAGAATTATTATTACAAACATAATCATCAGGAAATCTAATTTACATCCAAATGGTAATTATTCTACATAGAACAGAACCCAAACAGGCAGTAATCTGCCTAAATAATCTGAATTTAATCAAATTTGCTGAATATAAAGTGCTGTTTGCTGTCTGTCATTGAATGAGACTTGCATGAGACTTTCATCAAGCCTGATAGATGTTATTTTTCAAACTTAGGGGAAGTAGTTTGCTCTATTATTTTATGCATTTTAATTAGCAAATCACAATTCATGGCTATGATATAAACCAGACTATTGGCTATTTTAAAAAGTACATTCTTTATAGTAAAGGGTGTGTAGAAAGATTGTAATCAGGACGTACTACATTCGCCATGCTGTCATTATCATGTGACCCAGTTACCTCACTTCACTGCCATTCACAAATCCTCTCCTGTGGCCTCATGGGATAGTAAAATGTCCATTGTATGCACACTTCAGAATCTCGCTGGAAGTAGTAGGTTATCTGGGTACTTTTTGCCGCCTACTATATAGTAGGAAAGTATGTGATTTCGGATGCAGCATACCCTTTGATATGCCCCTCTCCAACTTCCTGTTTTAATAGGAAATAAGTTAACACAGTCAAAGAAACTGCATTATATGGAATCTTTAATCTTTACTAACAGTGCGTGTTTTTTTTTTATTATTATTATTCTATTTTAAAATGATTACATTAATTGTTAAAAATTAAACTTATTTGTTCATTCTACCAATTATAAAAATATTTTAAAATTAAAATATTATTAAAACTATTTAATATATTATTTTAGGATCAAATTATAAAAAGAAAAAAATGCAAGTCTATGGCATTATCCTACTGAAGGGTTTAAATCATAAATCTGAAGCTGGTATTTTTGTAAAAGCTTTTACCTGAAATATACACATTAAAAAAGTTTATTATTTGACCTGTAAAGTTGTCAAAATTGTTTATTTTGAGTTGGGACAACTTTTCTAAGTGGATGAAGATCTGGTTATCTGTTACTAGTATGTTTGAGTTTTCTCCATGAAAATGTTGTTGATAGTGCTTAAAGGTGCCATCGAACGTTTTTTTTACAAGATGTAATATAAGTCTAAGGTGTCCCCTGAATGTGTCTGTGAAATTTCAGCTCAAAATACCCCATAGATTTTTTTTAATTCATTTTTTTAACTGCCTATTTTGGGGCATAATTAGAAATGCACCAATTCATGTTGTGGCCCCTTTAAATGCTCATGCTGCCTGCCCACGGAGCTCATGCTTGCCTTAAACAGTGCATAAACAAAGTTTACACAGCTAATATAACCCTCAAAATGAATCTTTACAAAGTGTTTGTCATGCATACTGCATGCATGTGTCAGATTTGGATGTTTACATTTGATTCTGAATGAGTTTGATAGTGCTCCGTGGCTAACGGCTAATGCTACACTGTTGGAGAGACTGCAAGTGTTTAATAAAGAAAATAGCGACGGCTCTTGTCTCCGTGAATACAATAAAAAACAATGGTAACTTTAACCACATTTAACAATACATTAGCAACATGCTAACAAAACATTTAGAAAGACAGTTTACAAATATCACTAAAAATATCATGTTATCATGGATCATGTCAGTTAATATCGCTCCATCTGCCATTTTTCGCTATTGTTCTTGCTTGCTTACCATGTCTGATGATTCAGCTGTGCACAGATCCAGACGTCCTGCCCTTGTCTGATGCTTTGAACCTGAGCAGGCATATGCAAATAATGGGGGCGTACACCCCGACTGTTACGTAACAGTCTGTGTTATGTTGAGATTTGCCTGTTCTTCGGAGGTCTTTTAAACAAATGAGATTTATATAAGAAGGAGGAAACAATGGAGTTTGAGACTCACTGTATGTCATTACGATGTACTGAACTCTTGTTATTTAACTATGCCAATATAAATTCAATTTTTAATTCTAGGGCACCTTTAAGGTGTATATAACCCAGATGTTCATTTAACAGCTTTCATATTTTTCATCCTGTGGGTTTTTATTTGTATTGTGCAGTGAAGGGCCTTTGATTGCACATATTACACGTTTAGGAGGTTAAGAATAGACAGGAAAAGTGTTTTTTGCAGAAGAGCCACTATTGACAAGGACGTGCCCGTCTTTCTGTCCTCGTTTAAATCCCATGGAGAAGGGCACCGCACGGAGTCAACGTTCATTAGCATCACTTGCTGTTATGGAGGGGAATTAATTGGCCACCTCTTAATGACAGGGCACACTAATGCCTAACAATGATCGCCATCTGTGTTTAAGATCTCGCTTGGATTGCACAACATGTGAAACATCCGAACTGTCCCTACAGACATTGCTAGTACAACTTAATGGGTGGTTTTATTAAGTTAGAAAAGAAATATATTTCAAACTCTTGAAGATTTGACTTTTTTATTAGTGATTAGTGAAATTGATCTTTATCAGAAAGTGAAGACTGACACTGCAGATTCACGTCTCCACATATTAAGAGGTACAAATCTTAAATGTATCATTTTTCATATACTTAATTTACTATAATTATTTCTCTATTTACCTTTGTGCTGAACTATGTTTGTAAAAAATAACAATATTTTGAGTTTCTGTTGATTAAATCAATCACCTTCATTGTATTAACTCAAATTTTTAATTTCAATTAACTCAAAATTTTAACTTGTTAAACCAACTATTTTTTTTTATTTAAATTTTTTATTTATTTATTTATTTTTTTACAGTGTAGCAAGGTTGTGCACCATTCTACGCTGGCCGAGAAAGCTCAGCCTGTTTCTGTATTTGGTTGCATTGTGAGTATTTGAAGCACAATTCTATATTTTTTTGGGTTGTGAGTATTTGCAGCGCATTTCTGTGTTTGATTGTGTTGTGAGTATTTGCAGCGTGTTTCTATATTTGGTTGCATTGTTAGTATGTGCAGCACATGTGTAATCAAACTGATGAAGATGTTTCTATTTGCATGCATTTTCTTTAGTTGCAGCACGTTGAGCTCTCTCTGCCACTGTACCATTCAGAATTGTATTCAGAATGATTTTTATTCAATTCCTGACTTTGAATTGAGGAAGCAAACAGAATGTAGAATTGCAAGCCCATTTGGAATGTAAAGTGTAATTTTAAGACAATTTCTGAATGTTTGAATCTTTATAGATGCCACTTTCAGAAATTTGTAATGAGTTTAAACAATATCTAGTTAACAATATTTAGTTTTATATTTTTATTTAGTTTGTATTAAATGTATTTCTTCATATTTTATTAATTTAGTTAATATTTAACTTTTGTCAAAAAGGGTTGAAGAACATTTTATTTGCCATAATACATTGCCTGTTTTAAATTTCTTTGAATTACATTTCATTAAAATCTTTCTGGAATTGCCATTCAAATTCCAGCTCAGCTTCATACACGGGATGTGGCTAATTCAATTCAAATTCACACACATAAACTGAAAGGGAGCCAATTCTTCCATTCTTAATTATGTGAATCTTTTGCAGAAAGGACCCAATTCTATGCATTATTGGTCTTACTATGAGGGCAACCATTGCTTATGTTTTCTTTCATGCTATTGCAGGTGTCATCGTTTTAATATTTAAATAATCATAAATGAAGTGTACATTAAATTGTATGTATTACAAGTTGAGAAATTACCATAAACTACAAGAAAGGATGCAGAATTTCAACATCAGTAGAACCGTTCATGTGCAAGTGTCATGAAGAAATACATGAACTACAACATGATGCAATTCAAGCACCATAATGCTGCAGAAAGTTACTGACACCATCAAAGCAGAGCAGAGGCGTCCGAAATAAGTTTTAAAGGTAAATTCAGCTGGCATGGAAAAAGGAAGGAAGAAAAACATGACAGAGAGGTTAATGAGAAAAGAGAAATGGAGAGGGGCAGCAGCATCGCTCGAACCAGCACTTCAACCGTGAGGCGGCAGTCGGTTAATCAGGTCACGTAGACTGATATGATAATCCCAAGGGCGCTGCATGAAAGGAGAGGCTAACACCATGCTGACAGTGAGGGAGAGGTGAATCTGATAGGAGGTGCTGTTTGGGAGGTTCTTCTATGATGTCTCCTCTGAATCGTGTTCAGGAGGCCTTGTAGTCCCAAACTCGCTCTGCCTTCAGGCGTGGTTGTGTATTTGTTTGTGCATTTGTTCCACCCAGATTGATGGCTCCATCCGTGGGGAACTGACTAGCAATGAATTGTACTGCTGATAGTGTTTATTTGTACATGTTGCCTGCGCTGTGTACAATGGGCAAGACATATAGGCCAAGAAAAGTGGTTCACTTCATAATATTCCCATTGAAATTTGAGGCACATAATAGAGGTCATCTGGATATTGCCAGGACTCAACAATAAGATTTTTTTTCTACTACCTGAATCAGAATAGCAGCTCAAAGTTCAGTTTTTTTGTTCCCCCTGTAATATTTCACTTGTCCTAAAAAAACATTTTTCCAACTACATGTTAACTAACTCTAGAGTATTAGTAGACTGTTAGGGTTGGTAGAATAAGATGACAGTTCAGTCAGTGTTGGGGAGCGTCAAAATAAAGTGTTAGCAGATATTAAGCAGATATTCTACTAATACTCCAATGACTGGTAGTGGTTTACAAATTTATACAAAGCGTAGAAATATATCAAAATAAAGTTATCCATTTTGTAAAGGCATTGCATTTTTGAGTAAAAATACATTTTTTTTTTTATGTATTTTCTCTCTCATAAAATCTCTCTAATAGACCCCTATCATACTCTTACAGCCCCCATTTGAAAAACTGTGTAAAGAAACACAGTACAAAAATCATGTTTATGTTTGTGAGGCTTTGATCAATGAATGCAAAATGTATACTCTAAAAAAATGCTGGGTTAAAAAGCACCCAAGTTGGGTTAAAACTGGACAAACCCAGCGGTTGGGTTAAATGTTTTCCAAAAATGCTGGGTAGTTTTATTTAACCCAACTACTGTTTAAAAATTACTATATGGCTGGTTTAAAATGAACCCATAGAGTGTACATACAGCACTGAACTGTCCCAATATAGCAAGTGACAGTTCCATCATCTAGCCTGAATTTTCCTCAATGGCCCCAAGCTATGTGCTCATCCTTATCGTTGAACCTTGACTTCTATAGCGTCGCCACTAGTATTCATGTCTGTATGTGTTTGTCCCTGTATGTATGAAAACACAAATGTGATTCAGCCTGTATTTTCTGCCATCTCAATGAATCAGTATGAGTGAGGTGAGGGATGAGCTGCGCCCTTCCACCTCAGCAGTCAGAGAAGTGTGAGATTCAAATGAATAAGATGCTTCCAGCCATGTTTGAGGGATGTCAAGGTGTCAGAACTCGAGCTCGGCCAAGTCCTGCTGAAATGCACTGTGCAAAGACATTCCCCAAGGCTACAGTAAAGGGCCGAACACTCAAATGTCAACGGCTGACTCTTCCCTTCAGTAAAAACAACAACAACTACTGATGAAAACAGCTATAAACCTCTCTGGCAGGTTACATTTCAGTTGACAGAACTTCCCGACATGGAAATCACATGATGTCAGTGATGTATGTATGAGTTGCGATGAGCTACAGAAGATAGCTCAATACTACTGGGCAGGGTTACTATACTATTTTGAAAATGTCACTAGATTTTATTTTTGTTTTGTTCTTTAATTTTCAATTTCAGTTTAATCGAAGTTGCAGAGAATGATTTATGAGAAATGCTGTTGAAAATTTAAATCAACACACAAACAATTTTGTGAATATTTGCTAGATGTCTCTTCTCTGTGTGTGCTGAAAACATGAATTTTACATGATCCTGGCTGTGTAAACAGAAAAACAAAAAAAAAAGTGGATCAAATTGCTCAAGAAGTTAATGCTGGTTCTGATAGAAAGGTGTCAGAATACACAGTGCATTGCAGTTTGTTGCGTATGTGCCTGCATAGCAGACCAGACAGGGTGCCCATGCTGACCCCTGTCCACCACTGAAAGCACCAATAGTGGGCATGTGAGTGTCAGAACTGGACCACGGAGCAATGGAAGAAGGTGGCCTGGTCTGACGAATGCATCTCTTACCTGGGGAACACATGGCACCAGGTGGCTGGTATTCCCTGGTGGCTGTGGCCTCTTTCAGCAGGATAATGCGCCCTGCCACAAAACAAAAATGTTTCAAGAATGGCTTGAGGAGCACAACAATGAGTTTGAGGTGTTGACTCGGCCTCCAAATTCCCCAGATCTCAATCCAATCGAGCATCCGCAAATGTCAGACACCATCTTTCTTTTTCTAGCTCAACTGTCACTGAATGGAACGCATAGGATTGTGGGATAGCAAAAGTAGAGAAGGATACATCTATGCTGTCTTCAAAAATCGATCAGATGAAGGTATCTCAGGAGACAGGAAATTAAGCTAACATTGGATTCGGATGTGCCCTGATGCCTTCTTACCTTGAAATGTGTCCTCACATTTTCAAATGCAGCCAGTGTTCTTTAGAAATTGCTTACTGCACCTTTAAGAGTGAATTTTTTTGACACTTTTGGGCACTTAGATGCAAAATATCATACCAAGTGATATCTGCAAACAAATAATGCTAAAGTTCCTGAGATAAAATATTTTTAAACAACTGATCTCAAGGGGTAATTTTTCATAGATGTGACATCAATTTTCATAGATGTGACATCATTTCAGAATAAACCCAGATCAGTTTGTCACATTAAAGGTCCCCGTGTTTTTTTGAAGCTTTGATTGTGTTTATATTGTGCAATATAACATGTGTTCATGTTTCGCGTTTAAAAAAAACAGTATTTTTCACATAATTTACTTATCTGTATACCGCTGTTTCCACTGTCATAAAAACGGGCTGATGAATTCCTTGTTCTATGAAGTCCCTCCTTCAGAAAAACGTAACTAGTTCTGATTGTGCCAGCGGTTCCTGTGTTGTGATTCGACAGCAGCTTAGTTTACCAGTTGTGGTCCATAAACAACGCCTTCTCCAGACAAAGAGGGAACTGCTCCATCTTTCAAGAATAATCTTTGTGCGAATCTGGCATTAAACTGATTGAGATTGAGGAAGCTGTCCTCAGCAAAATCTGCTGCACATAGTTTTACATGTGGATTATAATTTTCGGGAACCGAGTTAAACATAAATTGTAACCATTGATCTCTAAGTACAGCGTCCCTGGGAAGGCCAAACAAAGGTGATTCGACTGCGGGATGAAAATAACAGCGTTTCGACGACATGGTGACAAACACACTCTACAAACGCAACAAGACCACGCCCCCTATTTTTGTGTATTCCTGTGGGCGGAGGTTAGTCAAAAAACTGTTTTAGTGACAACATTAAAGAAGGAAGTAAAGGGATGTAGTCCAAACTGACCGTTCGATATAGGCGACTTCTGTTAAATAAAATATCTCGCTTGGCATTGAACTTTGAGCTTTAAAATTTTACAGATTTTATTTATACTCTAACAACAACATTACACACTAACTAAAGTTTGAAACATGGGATCACGAAGAACGGGACCTTTAACATATGAACATGTTCCACAAAATTTGACAACAACTTTTTTGTCCTCATTTAGAAGAATGCTTCATATTTTGAAGTCTAACCAACATGTTTTAGTATAATTCTTTAAAATAAATATCCATTGTTTTGATATTTTGTTACCTAATGCAAAAACATTATATATATATATATATATATATATATATATATATATATATATATATATATATATATATATATATATATATATATATATATATATATATAATTTTTTTTTTTTTATTGTGATTAAAGTAATTTTTTGGGGGTCACTGTAAATAGATTTTATTCATTATTATTTTTCAGTTTTTCATTTTATTTTGCACCTTGTAAAATAACACCACAAATTGTTGCATCTGGGTATGATGGCATACACTACTCTTTATCAGAAACTGCACTATACTTAAGTTTGCTTTATTTGTTAAAAAAGTGTTATTTGTCATATTCAAAGGAATACAGCATACTGCAGTACTTGCTATAGAAGAAATGTTCTATAAATTATATCTGGCTCTGGCATCTCTGGGGCATTTATGATTCAGCAGCAAGGTCTGAATGCGCTCAGGTGTGGCGTCAGATGCCCCACACCAGAGAATACCTACAGTATAGCTGCTGGATTTGAAGTTCATTGCATAGAATAACATATTCAAGAGTTTAGCAGCATTCTGGTTTATAATTGTAGCATCATTGATTTCAGATTTACCTGTCTCTAAATGTCTAGTACAAAAAAGACAACTAGTTGGTAGTTTTATATGTTGATCAGATGACCCTGCCTATCTAAATTGGGTATAGATTTTGGACAGAATGCACAATAATCTAAAGCTTTTATTTCTGTTCTGTTTACATTCACATTTATACTTAGCACTTTTGCTATTCCAAAGTAATTTATTAATTTAGTTTACAGATTTTTTTTTTTTTTTTTTTACTGATGGTCTTCCCCCGAGTTTAGTTTCAGTTAACACTAATAACTTGGTTATACTGAGCCTTGACAAGTTTTCAAAGAATGTGCCCATCTGAAATGAGCTAAAGAAATGGCAGTTCTGATGACTCAGGGTTACAGAGTGCTGCTGTGGAGAGGAGAGGATAAGCCGAAGATTGCCAGGGAGAATTTCATAAAGAGGCCCCATGCTGCTCGAAAGAAATTGAGAGGGGAGACACTGAGTGTGGCGTCATGCTGTCGCAATCTCAGATCTGTTAGACCATTTACAAGTAGAGCGCCACAATCGGGGTGGCTTATACAACCAGGGCACAGATGAGCGTTCTCCATCCCAGTGTGAAAAGACATTGAGTTCGAGATGTAATTGAACCCTAGAACTAATTGAAAGCTTCTTACTGCTGTCTTTTCTAATTAATCATACCTAAAAAAATCCTCAATGTCCAAATACAAAAAAAGAAGTAGGATGATGCAAGATATGAGGGTGTTTTATCAGGTGTTTGTGCGGGCTGAAGAATAATACAGGGCCAGGGAGTGCTGTCATCTAATCAAAACAGTGTATTCACTGACATTTGGGACTCCAAGCTTCCTATACCACTAGGGCCTGACTATGCCAGGGTGACATTTAGATTGAAAGGGAAACTTTGAATGTTAGATAGTGTGCTTTACATTGCACAGCATCAGTCAAAGAAAAAGAAAAAAGCCTGTATTTCAAACAGGGTTGTGCACCATATATACTATACATATTATATATATATATATATATATATATATATATATATATATATATATATACAGTACAGTCCAAAAGTTTGGAACCACTAAGATTTTTAATGTTTTTAAAAGAGGTTTCGTCTGCTCACCAAGGCTACATTTATTTAATTAAAAATACAGTAAAAACAGTAATATTGTGAAATATTATTACAATTTAAAATAACTGTGTACTATTTGAATATATTTGACAAAGTAATTAATTCCTGTGATGGCAAAGCTGAATTTTCAGCATCATTACTCCAGTCTTCAGCGTCACATGATCCTTCAGAAATCATTCTAATATGCTGATCTGCTGCTCAAGAAACATTTAATGTGTACAATTGTACAAAATATTTGTGTACAATATTTTTTTCAGGATTATTTGATGAATAGAAAGTTCAAAAGAACAGTGTTTATCTGAAATCTAATCTTTTGTTACATTATAAATGTCTTTAATGCCACTTTTGCTGAATAAAAGTATTCATTTCTTTAATTAATTTAAATAAAAATTCTTACTGACCCCAAACTTTTGAACGGTAGTGTATAATGCTACAGAAGCTTTGTATTTCAGATAAATGCTGTTCTTTTGAACTTTCTATTCATCAAGGAATCCTGAAAAAAAAAGTACACAACTGTTTTCAACAATGAAAATAATCATAAATGTTTATTGAGCAGCAAATCAGCATATTAGAATGATTTCTGAAGGATCATGTGACACTGAAGACTGGAGTAACGATGCTGAAAATTCAGCTTTGCATCACACACACACACACATATATATATATATATATATATATATATATATATATATATATATATATATATATATATATATATATATATATATATATATATATGATATCTCTCAAAATAGGTTTTGCATGTAATTGAATATAGCAATGTTAATTTATTATGGTCTTGGCCGACTAGATCTTCTATGCTGCTGCAGAACAAGTATGGACCTGCTACTGCTAATAGATACACAGACACACTGCTGTGAGCATTAAGATATGCTGCTACTGTATAAACAGACAAATACATCCTGTGGCAGATTTATGCAGGTGGAGCTGGCGGAGGTGGAGGGTTTCAGAGGATCTCTGAAAGGCCAGCTTACAGCAAATAATGAACCAGACTATTTACATTTTGAGCAAGCAATCTAACTGGCTGCAGGATCAACATAATGCATTTAAAGGACCTACTGTATCAGTGTCACAGATCCCTTGTTTCCCTGGACTCCATATCCCATGATCCTCCTGTTCTCCACACCTGCACTCACTTCCCTCGTCATCTCCCCATCATCACGGATCACCTGCACCTGGACTCTATTGTTAGCACTCCCTTTATATGGCACTCACTCCCTTCACTCCTTGTCTGTTCTTAATGTTGTAATGTGTGTTTATGCTTCGGCTCCGTGTTGGATCATTAAAATACCCATCATTGTGGATTTCCGTATCTGCCTCATCTCTATTGCATACAGCACCGTAACAGAAGAACAGACCTATACCGCTGGATATCCACAAACCAAAAGATGGGATTGTTCCTGATTCCTGTGGCTCCAGCTCCCCCACAGCCTCTCACTCCGACATCAGCGGCTGACCAGCTCGTCAGCCTCTTCCAGGTGGGTCGTTCACTGGAGAGGTATGTGGAGGAGTTTGTTGAGTTGGCTTATTTGACAGATTGGTCAGATGCTCATTTGATCGCCCTGTTTTTGGATGGACTGGACGAGGACACCATCCGTTTTTCTGAACCTGACGATTATGTTTCCTTAGCTGATGCTATAAATTTAGTTTTGTATTTAAATTGCTCCAAATTCTTTATCCAAGAGGTTCAGGATGTTAAGTGTTCCTCTCGTCCAGTCCTTCCAAAAACACGGGCAGCCTGGCCAGTCTGCCAAGCTCCGTCCTCCTCCTCATACCCCTCCAGTGAACTTCCTGCCTGCCCCTTGCTGGACCCACATTCCTCTATTGGGCCCAGAAAGCGGAGGAGGAGGAAAGCCGCTCCAGTCTCTCCAGAGCCCGCTCCAGTCTCTCCAGAGCCCGCTCCAGTCTCTCCAGAGCCCGCTCCAGTCTCTCCAGAGCCCGCTCCAGTCTCTCCAGAGCCCGCTCCAGTCTCTCCAGAGCCCGCTCCAGTCTCTCCAGAGCCCGCTCCAGTCTCTCCAGAGCCCGCTCCAGTCTCTCCAGAGCCCGCTCCAGTCTCTCCAGAGCCCAGCCGCCGCCGCCGAGCCTGCCGCTCCAGCCGCCGCCGCCGCCGAGCCTGCCGCTCCAGCCGCCGCCGCCGCCGCCGAGCCTGCCGCTCCAGCCGCCGCCGCCGCCGAGCCTGCCGCTCCAGCCGCCGCCGCCGCCGAGCTAGCTGCTCATATCATGAACTTTATTATAAAAGTCTCCAGCTCAAAGACTGTTTTCCCTCCCTGCCTCCCTCTCCCACCTCCTCTCATTTGTCTCCACTCGTCACATCCACCTCAAGCCCCTTCATCCAGTACTCCACCTCGGCCCTCGGTCCCATTACCTCCACTTTGGCTCCAACCTCCCTCGTCTCCACCATGGCCCATCAGTCCACCAGCTTCACCAGTCTCCATCCTTCCTCCGGTCAAACATTGGTCGTCCATCAGCCTGCCCTCACCTCAGGACTTCACTCCTCCGTATTCACTCCGTCCCTCTGTCCCTCAGTTCTGTTGGCTTCTTCCCTCCCTCCTGTTCTCCCTTTGTTGTCTGTCGTCCTGCCTCCGCTGCGGCCTTCTGGAGCCCTGCCTACACCTCGGTCGGCGGAGCCGCCGGTGTCGCCATGGTCCAACGGACCTTCAGCGTTGCCTGGACTCCATGGCTTCTCGGCAGCCCAGGGCTCCTGACCCGCCGTGGCCTGCCAAGGCTCCTGACCCGCCGTGGCCTACCAAGGCCCCTGACCCGCCATGGCTCATGGATCCGCCCTGGAGACCTCCACTCCAGTCCACTCATCCCCCGGCACCTGCATGAGGTCTCCAGGGCGCCCGCCCCCCCCGGTTATTCTATTTACGGCGCGAGGACGCGCCTACCGGGAGGGGGTGGTACTGTCACAGATCCCTTGTTTTCCTGGACTCCATATCCCATGATCCTCCTGTTCTCCACACCTGCACTCACTTCCCTCGTCATCTCCCCATCATCACGGATCACCTGCACCTGGACTCTATTGTTAGCACTCCCTTTATATGGCACTCACTCCCTTCACTCCTTGTCTGTTCTTAATGTTGTAATGTGTGTTTATGCTTCGGCTCCGTGTTGGATCATTAAAATACCCATCATTGTGGATTTCCGTATCTGCCTCATCTCTATTGCATACAGCACCGTAACAATCAGCCTGTGCCCTCTAGAGTTTCATGACTGAACTATATATATAGTAACATTCTTGAGCTTACATGAAATAATGTAGGTCAATTTGGACAGATTCATATTTAGCAAATGGGGCCATTTTGAACGTGTTGTGAAGTTAACAGCTGTGGAGTTTTGAGAACTGCTGAAACGTATTGGAAATTCAAAATTAAGGCAATTGTTTGTGGTGGACTCAAATGACTCATTAAAGTGTACTTATTGATTGCTTATTGAAGTGAACCTCAGATGAGATTACGTTTTCTGTGTCCATTTTTAGTATATGGTCCTGTAATTAAAAACATAACTGCATTTATGGCATCAGGGATGGGCTTCTGGGACTTAAGCTCCAAATGTTTTTAGCATCACCTTGTCTTTGCCAATGAGTTTTAATGCATAGTCTGTTTTGAGTATAATAAAACAATTCAGATTTTTCAAATACTGCTCTGTTCTCCAGATGTCGCAAGACCGGCATAATTCTGTAATAAAAGTTGTTTAATTCAAATTATGGCACAGCAGTCTGTTCTGCAGACAATAACAAATCCTCTATGAATAGTTTCCTCTATCTAGGTGTATTTAACATTGATTATTTCACAGATATAACAGATATATTTCTAGGTGTTATTGTGCTATGAAAAACACATCAAAGCAGCATCAGATGACCTCTGTCACTGCTTCTGTAGCAGCTTTACATTAAAATCTTCCCACTCCAAGATGTTAGCATTCAGCCGCATGTTAATGTCACCTATTTCCATTTGAAGGGTATGACACGGAGGAGGTCAGGACACGCGCCTCTTCCACGCAACGTGGAACCTCAGGTGCACAGAGCTGAAAATAGGCTTTACCGTATCAGATGCCTACATGCCTGGGCCTGTGAGCAGCCATCTTGACCTTTTTCAGTATTCATTCCCCAATCGCATCAGCGGTCCCTTAGCCAATCAGAGGGTGGGGAATTTGCAGGTCAGCGCAACCACTTCAAAGGAGAGGTGGCAGAGTGGGCGGGAGAAGGTCGATGACCTCTACGTGGTGCCGGGCTTATCTGACAGTTGAAATGAGATGCGATTTCCCAGTGAGGGGTAAGAGCAGCTAGGGCGGACTAGAAAATGGCCCGTCCTCAAACAAGCTTTAATGTCAACTAATCTCATTGTGTGGGGAAATTGTGTTGTGGGTGTTATTGGGGAGGGCAGTGAATATAACACTGAGCTGGCAAAGGCAAAATCAACTGTGATAAATATGAGGTGTGAGGCCTACATTGCCTGTTCTCCTTGCTTTCCTTTATACTGAGGTGAAGGAGACATTCCCACTTTTGTGTTGTTAATTGAAATGGATTTTTTTTTACTCATATAGTATTTATATATAAATACTATAAATAAATAAAAGTATATATAATTTATAAATAAATACTTATTTCTTTTTTTTATATTTTTTTTCCATACTCTTAGATCATAATAATATTTTATTTATTTTTTAATAATATTTATTTATTTATTATTATATGTTTCTCCAACCCTGTGTTAATTGTCTTTCTTCTGTGAAAAGGAGACAATATGCCTTTTCTTTTCCAGAAGACTTGGACTACTTTTATGGTACTTTGATGGTTTTGATGCTTTTTTCCCTTTTGATGGTTTTGATGCTTTTTTCCCTTTTTCAAGCATAAAAATAACACAAGGTCAAAGCGACATGAGAAATTTGTAGGGAGGGGGGGTGGGGTGAAATATTCCTTTAACACTGATTTTACTTTCCCAGTAAAGGTATTGGTAATGACCCAGGTTTGTTTGCACATATACAGTGGGTACGGAAAGTGTTCAGACCCCCTTAAATTTTTTACTCTTTGTTATATTGCAGCCATTTGCTAAAATCATTTAAGTTCTTTTTTGTTCCTCATTAATGTACACACAGCACCTCATATTGACAGAAAAACACAGAATTGTTGACATTTTTGCAGATTTATTAAAAAAGAAAAACTGAAATATCACATAGTCCTAAGTATTCAGACCCTTTGCTGTGACACTCATATACTTAACTCAGGTGCTGTCCATTTCTTCTGATCATCCTTGAGATGGTTCTACACCTTAATTTGAGTCCAGCTGTGTTTGATTATACTGATTGGACTTGATTAGGAAAGCCACACACCTGTCTATATAAGACCTTACAGCTCACAGTGCATGTCAGAGCAAATGAGAATCATGAGGAACTGCCTGAAGAGCTCAGAGACAGAATTGTGGCAAGGCACAGACCTGGCTAAGGTTAGAAAAAAAAATTCTGCTGCATTTAAGGTTCCTAAGAGCACAGTGGCCTCCATAATCCTTAAATGGAAGACTTATGGGATGACCAGAACCCTTCCTAGAGCTGACCGTCCGGCCAGACTGAGCTATCGGGGGGGAAGAGCCTTGGTGAGAGAGGTAAAGAAGAACCCAAAGATCACTGTGGCTGAGCTCCAGAGATGCAGTTGGGAGATGGGAGAAAGTTGTAGAAAGTCAACCATCACTGCAGCCCTCCATCAGTTGGGGCTTTATGGCAGAGTGGCCCGACGGAAGCCTCTCCTCAGTGCAAGACACATGAAAGCCTGCATGGAGTTTGCCAAGATGGTGAGAAATAAGATTTTCTAGTCTGATGAGACCAAGATAGATTAATTCTAAGCGTATGTGTGGAGAAAACCAGGCACTGCTCATCACCATCACCCAACAGGGAAGCATGGTGGTGGCAGCATCATGCTGTGGGGGTGTATTTCAGCTGCAGGGACAGGACGACTGGTTGCAATCGAGGGAAAGACGAATGCGGCCAAGTACAGGGATATCCTGGACGAAAACCTTCTCCAGAGTGCTCAGGACCTCAGACTGGGCAGAAGGTTTGCCTTCCAACAAGACAATGATCCTAAGCACACAACTAAAATAATGAAGGAGTGGCTTCACAACAACTCTGTGACTGTTCTTGAATGGCCCAGCCAGAGCCCTGACTTAAACCCAATTGAGCATCTCTGGAGAGACCTAAAAATGGCTGTCCACCAATGTTTACCATCGAACCTGACAGAACTGGAGAGGATCTGCAAGGAGGAATGGCAGAGGATCCCCAAATCCAGGTGTGAAAAACTTGTTGCATCTTTCCCAAAAAGACTCATGGCTGTATTAGATCAAAAGGGTGCTTCTACTAAATACTGAGCAAATGGTCTGAATACTTAGGGCCATGTGATATTTCAGTTTTTCTACTCATATTTTGCAATCTGATTGTCAGTTTTAGGGGTGCATAGGTTCATATATGTAATAATTTTTTTTTTTTTTTTTTTTTAAAGTAAAAAACATTTTTAAAAAAATGTATAGCTTGTTGCTCGACCACATCATGTTAGTGTGAGTGGACACTTTTGGTCAGAATAAGCTGCTAAATTGACCAGACTTATGTAAAAGTCTGGCTCTGTGAGACTAGCTGGAGTCAATAGTCAGTATTAAAAGGAACCTGCAGGGCTGGATCGATCCAGAGAGTAAGCTGAGTCAATGTCTCCCTACAGAAACATATGTGGACTGTGTGTGTGTGTGTTTCATGTGCTGTGCATTAGTGAGATATCCCAGTAGGCATTTCTTTAATCTTTGAGATGCATATGCCATGTAATACTGTGACACTGAGTTGTGTTGTGCATTCAGATACGTACTCAAGCTCAAACCCTCAGACAGTGAGCCAAATCTGCGGGCCTTCAGTATACTCAAGGATTAACCCTCTGGTGTTGTTCGGTCATTTTAGTAATTTCATCAGAATGTTACGAAACTCTGTGACTTTTATGGTAGTCGCTATGTGATGAAATAATAGTGGACTTGATTTGAAAAAGCTAAATGGGTTTTAAAAAAATGATTCTCACTTGTGTTGTTCACGGTCATGACCACCATAGGAAATGAATGGGAAATAGGCAAAAATACACCCACTCACACTCACACTCACACTCACACTCACACACACAACACAACACAACACAACACAACACAACATCATACACACACAAATGAACTGGTGTGGGTGTAACAATATGGCAAATTGAGCCAGAAGACTCAAATAAGAGGTTGAAATCAGGTTATAGCTCTGATAAAGCATTCCTGTTAATTTTTGTTACATTTTTGTTGAATTTTGATATTATATGTAACAAAATGTCTTGGTGTTCAGGTTTGACTAGTAAAATTAATGCAAACACTGATACTATAAATCAACATTTCAATTTTTTTTTCAAAAAGTAGTCTTTGATCATGTTTAAATATTTATCCAAATCCAACTTACATTTGCTGTTTTCCTTGACTTTGCCCATCATCTTGGATGAAAAGCTATATCTTATATATATATATATATATATATATATATTTATATTTATATATTTATATATATATTTCTGGGATTATCTATGAATGACATACTCAAAGCTAACTTAGAATTTTACCACAATTATTTATCTTGGTATCATTTTGTTGAGCACAGTTAATGTGCATACCGATGAAGCCCAATAATGTTTTTGAGGTTGGCAGCTTATAGGGTTTAAAACACGTTTATTTGTTTATTGTCTTTTACCTTTTCATCATTTTGTAACGAAGCAGGGCAAACTGAATATAAAAAGGAAAAGGGGCAAATGCAAAATAAATATTATTTTCTGTTTTAGATTGTCCTCATCCCCCATAATGCCTTTCTTTGGCGCTCAATATCCATATTCATATCCAACATGCATCCAAAGGAAAAGATAAACTTGAAGTGGCTATTTGGCCCAAAGTTTTTGGAAATAACCTCTGTATCTCACAGAATGTGTTTGCAAACCAAACATTTTAGCAGCCGTTTGAATCCCCAGTCCTCTGAGACCGCCACATGAAGCGAGTCCTCATTTTGAATTTCAAATACATTTCAGTGGTTCTCAAAATTCATCCATAACTTGGTCTCTCAGGGACAAAGCAGTTGCTTTTGCAAACGGCCCCATATGCTTAATATGAATCTCAAATGACAGTCCATGGAAATGTAAGTCCTTGCAGGGCAAAACGCTAGCATTTTATGTAAAATTAAATGATTAACATTTTTCGAGGAGGTCAAATGATAAATAAAAGGAGCTATGAAACTGAATAACCCTCATTATTTTGTTTCATGCTAGATTGTCAGTATTTATCTCTCTTTTTCTTCTTTCTTTTTGCCGCACATTCACTCTTTTAGCGGACCATTCAAAGCCTTACCAAACAAATCAATACATTCAATTGGAATAATGCTCCTAATGGCTCCAATTCAATGCTTGCCATTTGATTTCATGAGGGGAGGCAGGGTGGTCCTGCTTAGCTACACAAACACAAATGAATAGGCCCCAAATTGAAAAATCCATTGTGTGCTTCTCTTCTGCCATGATTTCGGTCTCCCGCTTCCTTTGTGATGCACGTTGTCTTAATTGAACTCATATTTGAATGAAATAGGCTACGTAAGCTATTTTTTCCCCACTACATCCTACTGTGCTGAATTTCAGTTGCCTTTGAGGCCACAGTCTTCACTGTTTTTCACAGAATGCCATTATCTATTTTGTGGAAATAAATTGAAATGATAGAACGTGGGTAAAAATATTGAATGTGGCCAAATACTGATTTAATGGTCTAATGCTATTATTTTTCAATAATAGAGCCAAATGTGGTTGTGTAAATAAGCACTGCACCTGTTGGAAAGAGAAATCACATCTCTTTAATGGCTAAATTTGGTTTTCTTATAGCAAATGGAGAATTTAGCTGAAGTCCTCTGCTTCTCTGATTGTTCTCCTGAGAAAAAGACCCTAGTAATCTCACATGTGCTTCCTCTAGAGTTTCAGTGGAGATCGCAACAAAGTCACCATGAAAGCGGTCTCAGAATCAGAAGTTTTGATGTCATATTGACGTATTGATCAGCATTGTTGTAGTAATCCCTGCTGAAAGAAAAACCAAAGCGCATTGAATGTGATCTGTTATTGGTGGGATTTGAAGGTGACAGAGCAGAAATCTGACCCCGCTAAAGAGCCCACAAGGGGAAAACCGCCGATTAGCGGGTCTATAATAAAGTGTCAAGAGTCCAGAAGGCTATAGGACACATGTGGGTCATTCCTACTACTGCTCTGATGCTGCGTTGATTCTGTGTAAATATAATGCAGCATCAGACCAGTGTTGTTGTCATAAAGCTTATATTTCACAATTAAAAAACATAAGTTCACATTTCCATTCATCATGTTTCTATATAAATAATTTCATATTTTAAACCATTAAATTAAAATAATTAATGCAACTTTTATGCCTCTTGCACTGTAAAGATATATATTTTTATCATATTAATGTTTGAGACTCACTGTATGTCATTTCCATGTACTGAACTCTTGTTATTCATCTATGCCAAGGTAAATTCAATTTTTCATTCAATGGCACCTTTAAGGCAACGTATATTGCACAATACAGATATATATCACTATAGTTATGTTTAACCCTTCCGTTATTGCTGTGGAAAGAATTGTGCTGTTGAAAGTACCTTGTTGATGCTTTTACACTTTTAAATGTACTTTTAATGTTCGTTGGTTGAAGGGAGAGTAGAATAATGTCATCTCATTGTACTCATTTTTTTTTTTTTTTTTTTTTACATATTGCATTCATAGAGCGAGTCTTTCACTGACTGTTTACAGATTAATGGAAGTTACACCCATAATTTGCGCAAAGCGTCATGGGGCATAGGAATAAGGTGGATAGATTGACTAAAAACAATTAAATATGTTAGGGTAATATCAATTTTTAATTTTAACTGTTCACCTTTAAGCTAATATTACTACAATACATATTTTTGAATGGGGATAGTTATTCGGAAGTCATTTATTGAGCCAATGTAATAGTCAGTTTTTTTTCAAAAGATAACTCTTTATTTCCACCATATTCATTGATAAAGTTTGACCAGAGCGTGTTTCTGAAAGTCTGCTGAGCCCTTTTATAGAAATACTTCCTGAAATCACCGCACAAGCATATTTATTTTTAGGCACAAAGTTAGAGGGTTCTGGCGCTGCATAACTGGAATGACAATACACGCAGCGGATACTCTGCCTTCCCTCGCGTAACCCTGCGAGTGACAGTGAGTGTTGGTAGTGGCCGCTAATTCTCTTCCTCCTATCTCTGTACTTAATCATCCAATCAATCTTGCCTTTGACAAAGGCTCCTGTGATAGAACATCTCTGCCTGCAATCTCTTCTCCATCTCTGCTGCTCTCAGGCCTGTGGGGAAAGAGAGAGAAGGACTATGCGGAGGGGGTCTTAATCTACTCATTCAATTCCTGCCAATGCTCATCGCTCTCTCTCTGTTTCAAAGGGCAAATGGAGCATGCGGCCAAAAAACACCACCACAAAATTACATTGTCTCTTCTGAGTTCTCTTTCCTTCTCTCTGCACTTTTTCTCTAGTTTTCTTGCTCCTTCTCTGTGTTTCAGTGGCAGTAGCTGGCTTCTGAAATGAGAATGTTTTGGTGTTTCTAGTCAAGTGTAAATGAATGTTCCAGTTCGATTTGATCATTACACAGTTTCAAGTTTAAAGGTAGCCTATATGCATTTAGTTGACTCTCTCAACAAGCAACCAAAATTCTATTCCTGTGCCTTTTGAACTCCTTTAACCTATGAAAAAATGTATATGCTTGTATTAAGGCAAGAGGTCAATATATTAGGGTAAAAATGTTTATATCACCATAAAACGGATATCACCATACTTTCCCCAGGTTATTAATCACAGTACATTAAGACAATTGTTTTACATTAAAAGTTTTCTGAAAAGTGCAATTTTCTTTAAAAATGCAAATGAGCATTATCTTATTAAATATGCACATACATTTTGAGAACAGAAATTATTTGGAAATCTACAAGAGACTTTTAAAATTGAAAGGGACTTTTGTAAACAAAGGATGTTGTTTTAGCGCTGTCATGGAAAATTTCCTTAACTATAAAAAGGACAAATACAAAGATCGCTTTCCTTACCTATACGGCCAAATCACAGCTGTGCTGATATACAGCAATATCACACGATTTGTATTTGACCTTTTTACAGTTAAGGGAATTTTCCATAATGGCGCTAAAACAACGTCCTTAGTTTACAAAAGTCCCTTTCAATTTTAAAGGTCTCTTGTGACTGACTCATTCACTCGTAAAGTTTGCCACCATCTAATGCCGTATTAATGTAACTTTCACTCATTACTACACTAATGGACTCTTTATCAATACAAAATACAATATATTATTTATATAAAATAATATTTATTGAACAACAATATTTAAATGAACAACAATAGCCATTATAAATGACAATAGGAAATAAACACAATTGTACAATTCACTCAAACCTACAAAAGCAGTTCTCTACAGGATGCAAGTTAAATATAGCCTTAATATTATTAAATTTAACATTCGATTTGCTCAGGAACAAGTAATAGATTAATAAGACCAAAGATTGCCTGTTTAATGTACCCAAAATGAATTATATCTCATGTTTAACCACTATAAGACACAGCGGCGAATCGCCGAAGCACTGGCCGAGATTAAGCTGTTCTTGACGGGTACAAGAGCACTGAACGACCGCTGACGGCCTGGAGCTCGCATCTCCGAAGACATCTAAAATAGGCGATATGATTAAATATTTCAGGTCTAAACAACTACATTCTCACCTAAAAAAAACCCTCTTAAATCTACAGTTTGTGGTACAACAAGTGTAGTATTTATAAAAGGTACGGTGGATTTGTTCGACCACCATGACTTCGAGTGATACAAATGGTGAAAAGATAGGAGTGCTGTTATCACTAGAATATCGCACGGCTCTCAGCCAATCAGATTCAAGAATTAGAAAGAACTGTTGTATAAAGTGTAATAAAACAAACAATTAAATGTGTATTTTGGATGTTTTGTCAAAGAAGGTAAGTTATTTAAGTCCAAAATCTCAAAATTGACAAGTGCGTGAAAAAAGTGTTTTTGCCTATGTTGACTTGCCTTAAAGGGGACCTATTCTACTAGAATATAGCATAATATTACCTATACTAGAATAGGTTTTCATGCTTGAATTTTCAAAAACACATTATTTTTCACATAGGGGCCTACTGTATTTTACATTGTTGCAGCACCTCTGTTTTCAGTCTGTCAGAAATGCTCTGATTAGTTCCAGTCTCTATGAAGCCCCTCCTTCGAAAATCACAATGTCCTCTGATTGGTTTGCTGGACCAGTGTGCTGTGATTGGTCAAACTCTTCAAGCATGTTTTAGAAATGTCACAGCCCTTACCATAACTGTGAGTTTCAACATACTACTAATGCAACTCAGGCAGGCCTCGCCCCTTTATTTTGCATATTCCTTCTGTGGGAATTATTTAAATGAGGAAGATTGTGAAGTACGTTCCCGGAAGAAAACTGAAGAGTACAATTGAGGTGTTTCAGGAAGTTCAGAAACAGTGCACACTGACATAAAGAATAACTCCCTTTGGAGTGACTTTGTGCTTTGTAACTTTGCAGATCTTTTCATGCAACGTTAAACAGCAGTCTAAATGTCTAAATGTTGAAAATGTAAAAAAAAACATAACAGGGCCCTTTAAGGGGAGTATAATGGCATAGCAGATTTATACTCAGGCACTAAGTAACTAACTAATATTGAGTATTGCATCACTATTTGCTCACTATTTGCATCACACAGTGTTCATTAAAAGCCCAGCAAGTGTAAACACGTTCATTGTTAATAATGGCCGATAACCCTTATTCTTGAGAGTCGATCATTCAGTAATAATGAAAGGGGTTTGGAGCCAGAGCCACTGAAGTTTGATCACGTTTGGTAATATTGTTTTTTATATTGTTAATTATGTCCTCATCTTATTTATTTATTTATTTTTTTACTGAGGCACTGCATGCCTTCTCCAAGGAAACGCCCCTTCCTTCTGTAGCTTCCGACCCCGAGCATCTCTCTCTTTCTGTCTTAAAATGAAGTTTGAATTCCTCTCTGATGTGAGGAACTTGTGAAATGTGGACGGGCTCAGTATGAGAAGCTCGATTTGATGCAATGAGTTTGCTTTCAAGATTGTCATTTCATCCTTCTTTCTTGCTTGCATTCTTTCTCTTTCTCTCATCGCATAAAATCTCAACCACTTGCTTACTCTTGTCTCAGTCTGTTATGTATGCACAGTCACTCTCGTGCCACATGCGCAAACATTCATTCGATATTATATTTGCACAATTATGACATAGGGCCTCGTAGGGTACCATCAAAACATTCAGTCCAACAGGAGCACTGTCTGTGTGTATGTATGTGTTGGTTTAAAGGTGAAGGTGTTACTTTCTCATATTCCAGTTTAAAACTGAAGTTAGTATTGTCAGCTAAAATAATGATTTTAACTGCAAGCAAACTTTTTTTGTTAATTCTGCTGAAAAATGCAAAAATTTTAAAACAAAACATTCTTTTTGAGAATCTCAGCCCAGCATAGCAACTCTGGCTCAACCAATGACATGAGTTTGAGGCGGAGTTAACTCTTTTGTCTGACCAATGGCAGATAGGGGTGTGTTCTATTAACATGATTTGAAATCAATAGTTAATTTCACTCCCACAAGCCAATAGTATCAATATTTTTTATGAAATCCGGGCCTACATTGCCAGCAAGATAATTAACACTTTCAATTCCCAGAAAGCTAATAAAGATGTATTTAAATCAGTTCATGTGACTACAGTGGTTCAACCTTAATGTTATGAAGCGACAAAAATACTTTTTGTGCGCCAAAAAAATAACAACTTTATTCAACAATATGTAGTAATGGGCAATTTCAAAACACTGCTTTGTGAAGCTTCAAAGCTTTACGAATCTTTTGTTTCGAATCAGAGGTTCAGAGCTTTTATCAAACTGCCAAAGTCACGTCCCCTAGTGGTGAACCATTGAAATTTCGAAACACTTATGACGTAATGAAGCCTTGTTTACTGAAATCATGTGACTTTGGCAGTTTGATACACGCTCCGAACCACTGATTCGAAACAAAAGATTTTTATTCATAAATTATACACTTATGCTTTTAAATTATTGTAAAGCACAGAATGAAGATCCCTGATATGCATCTACTAATTTTGGTTTATTAAAATAAAAAGTTCATACTCAAAGCGATGAGTGAATTTATCAAATTAATGACACAAGTTGATTTGAACATAACAATCAACAAAATATTATGCTAAATGATTTGTGTGTAACCTAATTAATATTCAAGAGATAAGCATCAGTGAACCTCACCACTTTTTAAAATAAAGCGAGTGACACTCATGCCTCAGTTTAAGGCATCTCTCTCTCTCTCTCTCTCTCTCTCTCTCTCTATATATATATATATATATATATATATATATCTTTTTTCCTTACTTTGAAACAATAAAACAAGTCCAATGAAAATGAAGCTAGGAGTTGAAATAGTAGAAGATTCAACTTACAGCAAATGTTTTGACAGAAACATGACATTCCATCAGACAGAGATATATTTACTTGACTTCTACTTTCCCACAAGACCTCTAAACACTTCCAGCTATCAAGCAGCAAAGAATCGTCCTTCTCTACCCAGTCTCCACTTCAGACGGCCCACCCACGGACCGCCCACACTCCCTTTACTGACCGCCTGATGTATATTGCTCACAAAACTGGAAAGCAGTTTCTCCATCTGGCAAGATCTAAGGTTTTGGCTGGCTTGATGCAACCTCCAGGAGAAAAAGGTGCACAGGTGTGTTTTTATAATTCTGTCTGGAAATAACGTGTGCAATGGGAAGGAATTAATCACTGGGTTTGTCAGCTTATGGCATAAAATTTGTATACTTTGAGACAATAAGTAGCAAGGTAACAAGATATCCACCAGCATCATTTTCTTTCTTCGCTCACAGACTGCTAAATCTACCTGCCGACTTTGGAAGAAACATTTCAAACATGATCAAAAAAGTAACTGTAAAAATCTTTAAAAAAACTTGATAAAACATTTATCTCACTTAATCTCACAGTAATAATAATCATCAAAATCAGAATTAATGATCAGTAAAATGTATTTTAGATTTTTTTATTTAATTTTTATATATTTATTTATTTCATTTTATTTATTTTATATTTTATTTTTTTATTTATTCGAATTAATTTTTTAATTTATTTTATATTTTATATATTTTATTTAGATTTTTTTAATGTATTTTATTTCATTTTATTGATTTATTTATTTTATATTTTACATTTATTTTATTTTATGAATTTATACAAAAATAGGACTATACAACCAAAGAAAATTTACCAATGAAGTCAGGGGCAAATGTAACACTAGTTATGAATAGAATAGAATAGAATAGAATAGAATAGAATAGAATAGAATAGAATAGAATAGAATAGAATAGAATAGAATAGAATAGAATAGAATAGAATAGTCCAGCTTATGTCAAACTCTATAGAGAGAACACATGATATAATTCTGCCTGTAATGCTTTAAAATGCTTTCTTGGCATGTTTTGCATCTGAGATATATTCAGAGATTGTGTTAGCCTTCTTACAGCGAAGCAAACATCTTTGAGTTGAGCGATTGATACTGCAGAATTTGATGTCCTCAGGATATGACAACCTCGTCCTGCAGGAAGAAGACAGGAACACTCTGTACAAAGCGCTCTGGAGAAAATCTTTGAAATCCACTTACTTATCATAGTGTATGGTACTTAATGTTCACAGGCAACCTGTAATCAGCTTCCAAATAACAGCATAAAGCAGGAGAAGATGCAAAGGTGAGCGGTGTATGAATGCTGAATTCACTCATAACCATCTGCTTTCTGAGAGCGACGAGGTGCTGTCGTTAATCACTTTTATCCTATATTTACTCCCCCATTTTGCTCTCACAGATCAGTTGACATCATCTCACTGTCTCAGGTGAGAGGTGAGAAAACGGAATTAAATTTAGAATATGAGCATAAAATCTGAAACATGCACCATTAACTGTAATGGAATTGGAAAGGCATATTTTCACACATATTAACACACGAGTGTTATATGGTCTGTTTAGTGTTTAGATACTCAGTTAGCATGCTTTTCTTGTTGATTTATCCTCATCGAAATTCATAAACATTAATAAAGGCACATTTTGTGCATGACGATGCCAAAAATAGTTTTATTGCAATAAACTGTTATAAATTCTTTCAAAGCTGTATTAAAATTAAACCACAAAATGAAATATCAATATATTTATGATATTAAAAAATATATATATTGTATAATTATATTAAAAGTTTATATGATGACGTTTAAAGTTTTTATAACATCAAACTGATCCTATTTACTTTGTCAGCACACGTTACTAGTCTTGTGGTGAACAATTTATCCGTGCAAGTTAAAAAGAAAAATGTGTTTGTCTTGGTAATCAGTTAATATAAATGCTTGAAATACATAATACTTTAATACTCTTGCACTGTGCTGGGCTAAACATTTTATTGACATAGGATGCTTTATCTGTTGCATTATTATTCACATTATTTTTTAGATCTCTGTGTTTATGCTTAAATTTCTGTTTTTGTTCCCCTTGTGATTTCCACCTTCCTTAACTTCTCCATTTACTCTAAATGTAATTAAGAACCTTCGACCCAGCTAAGCTGATGTCTGTTCAGGAAAAATGTCCCTCTGGATTGCACAGTGGGTTTGGCACAGCCAGAGAGAAGGAAAGAGTGTGTCCAACTGTGAAGAAGTCTCCTCTCAAAATGCAATGTAAGCTGTTCAGCAGAATTAAGTTGAACAAGAACTTTGGTAAAACAAACTAGCACAGGTGGTAAAATTGTTAAAGAATTATTTATTTCATGGGACTCCAGATTTCTGTAGTTTAATATTTTTGATTCACTAAACTGTACATTTGACTGTACATAATTTCCTACAGTGCCGTTCACATCTCTTCTGCATTTATTTAATCAAAAATACAGTAAAACAGAAAAATTGTTAAATATTATTACAATTTGAAATAGCTTTTTTCTATTTGAATATATTATAAAATGTAATTTATTACATTTATTACAAGGGTCTTATCTAGTAAAACAATTGGTCATTTAAAAAAAAAAAAAAAAAATTATATACTTTTAAAGGTGCCCTCGAATGAAAAATTGAATTTACCTCGGCATAGTCAAATAACAAGAGTTCAGTACGTGGAAATGACATACAGTGAGTCTCAAACACCATTGTTTCCTCCTTCTTATATAAATCTCATTTGTTTAAAAGACCTCTGAAGAACAGGCGAATCTCAACATAACACTGACTGTTACGTAACAGTCAGGATCATTAATATGCACGCCCCCAATATTTGCTTATGCCAGCCCATGTTCAAGGCATTACACAAGGGCAGCCAGTATTAATATCTGGATCTGTGCACAGCTGAATCATCAGACTAGGTAAACAAGCAAGAACAATAGCGAAAAATGGCAGATGGAGCAACAATAACTGACATGATCCATGATAACATGATATTTTTAGTGATATTTGTAAATTGTCTTTCTAAATGTTTCGTTAGCATGTTGCTAATGTACTGTTAAATATGGTTAAAGTTACCATTGTTTCTTACTGTATTCACGAAGACAAGAGCCGTTACTATTTTCATTATTAAACACTTGCAGTCTGTATAATTCATAAACACAACTTCATTCTTTATAAATCTCTCCAACAGTGTAGCATTAGCCGTTAACCACGGATCACAGCCTCAAATTCATTCAGAATCAAATTTAAACAATATAACAGTATACAATACTCACATAATCCAAAGCATGCATGCCGCATGCATGACGAACACTTTGTAAAGATCCATTTCGAGGGTTATATTAGCTGTGTAAACTTTGTTTATGCACTGTTCAAGGCAAGCGCGAGCTCTTGGGGCGTGGAGCATGAGAATTAAAGGGCCAGTAGCCCTGATTCGACTCATTTATAATGATAATAATCATTATAACTAAAATAGGCAGTTAAAAAAATTAATAAAAAAAAAAACTATGGGGTATTTTGAGCTGAAACTTCACAGACACATTCAGGGGACACCTTAGACTTATATTACATCTTTTTAAAAAAAAGTTCTAGGGCACTTTTAAAACAAACATGCTCGTCTTGCACTGCTCTGCGATGCGCCACGCATTACGTAATCATGTTGGAAAGATCATGTGTGACGTAAGCGGAAGTACCACGGTAGGGCGAAAAACTCCATCTTATTTTCTCCTACAACTTCAAAATCGTCCAACATCATTGTTTTACCTTTTTTTGTAAAGGCCGTTTGACTTAGTCTTTGCACGTTCACTTTGTAAACACTTGCTCGGTACTTCTGCCTACATCACCTAGCGTGACCTTTCCAATATGATTACGTAATGCGTGGCGTATCACAGAGCTGGTGCAAGACAAGCATTTGTGGATAAAAAGTATATACATTTTAATTTTTTTAGAAAATGACTGATCGTTTTGCTGATCGTTGAGGCTGCACTGAAACTGTCATTTGGACCTTAAACCCGTTGGTAAATGCTCAGAGTGATTACAGTAATCTTTGTTGCTTCGCTCCACTTATACTCTTACCAGGCAGGCTGTCAATCTGTGCATTTTTTGGTTTCCTTTGAAACTTCCTTTGTTGGTGTAAAAGAAAAAAGAAAAAAAAGAAATATATATATATATATATATAATATATTTAAATACACAATTTTAATTTCTCAAAACCATAGTGGTTCTCTGCTATCAAAGAGCACTGTTTGAAAAGCACTGAAAATCCTATCTATCCGTTGTTCCGAGAAGAGTGCTGTGGCTTCCCCGGCTCCCATCAGGGTTCGACCAATCAGAGTTGTCCAAACC
Source organism: Chanodichthys erythropterus (assembly GCF_024489055.1). NCBI lineage: Eukaryota > Metazoa > Chordata > Actinopteri > Cypriniformes > Xenocyprididae > Chanodichthys > Chanodichthys erythropterus. Next base: position 31,282,346 of record NC_090241.1, read on the forward strand.
CTGGTGACTCAATAAAGAGAGAGGAGACCATCGGTAACTCCCACAAGCCTCTGTTTGACAAATAGCAGAGTCCTTGAGCTGAAGCAGTCGACGCTCATGGATTAGCAAGCTACTGTATCTTACTCCCACAGCTGGAAAGACTTGACTAAGAGCTGCTTCAGTGCCTTTTCTAAGTGATCTGGCAAGGGAAAAGTTGCAAAAGATGTTAATAAGAAACTCTGGACGTTCTGAAAGAAGGAAGGCATAAAGCTGGTCACAGAGACATTGGAGCAGTCCCTCAAAGCTGTTCAACAAAACTAAAATGGCCTCTGAGCATCTTAGAGGTCCATGTTTTGCTCAAAAAAGGAAGTCTTTGGAGTTAATTTGTCAAGGGGAGGTGGAAATCTTTTTTCTATAAATAGGACACTATTACTACTCACATACTTGGACAGGGAAAGGCCATCTGAATGACATGTAAAGCAGCTAGACACAGAGTCCCATTTAGTGCTGGGTTTATCAGAAAAAGAAGATACCACACAAATAAATGCAATTTAATTAATGGTTCAGCAGTTTCTGCAAATGGTTATATAGAAAACAATGTAAATGAAATTGTAACACGGTTAGTAGTTGTGGGAAGAAGGAGGCGGAACCGGCGAACATTCAACGTAACTTTTAATTCAAAAATAAACAAAGAACAAAACGAAAGTAATGCCGGCAGACCCTCGCGGACGTCTGCCGGCCACACAAACATAATAAAACATAAAATAAAGTCCAGGCCTGGTCCTCCCTCGTCCTTCATTGTAGTCGCTCCTCCTTTTATGCCTCCGGAGCTCCTCCGTGAGAGACTCGAGGCCGGCACGCCTCGCAGGTGACGCTCATTATCACTCGCGTAACTGGCCTCGCGCAGTTCCCTCACGGCTCTCGCCCACCCTGCTCGTCACAGAAATGTACACCGAAAATGGTATAGAAAAACTGATAAGAATTCCTGCTAACACAAAAGAAACAAGACAGATTCTAATAATACAAGCTATTTTACTACTGTTCAAAAGTTTGGGGTCAGTAATATTTTTTTTAATACTTAATACTTTTATTCTGCAAGGATGAATTAAATTGATCAAAAGTGAAAGTAAAAGTATTTATAGTGTTACAAAAGATTTCTGTTTATCTTTTGAGCTATACAATGATATTACGGTTCTACAAAAAATATTAAGCAACTGTTTTACACATTGACAATAATAAAACAATGTTTCTTGAGCAGCAAATCAGCATATTAGAATGATTTCTGAAGGATCATGTGACACTGAAGACTGGAGTAATGATGCTGAAAATTCAGCTTTACTAATAAATTATCTTAAAATATATTAAAATAGAAAAGAGTTATTTTAAATTGTAATTTACTGTTTTTACTGTATTTAATGTTGAAATGTAACCTTAATTATCATAAAATTTCAAAAAATGTTACTGACCTCAAATTTTAGAACATGCATTTCTTCTCATGAGTTCTTTCAAAGATTCAAATGCAATGGTAGTTCTTCCTCAAAAGCACTTACTTAGCATCTTTTCTATACCTTTACTATTGTATTGCAATTTTATTTTTAAAATTTCCACAGGTCTGGCAACAAATATTTGAAACAAAGAGCGGTCACTTGATCAGCTGGACATTGTCCTGCCTGGTTCAGATGCACTAGGCCATGAAGGTGATTATTTGTCACACAGGCCAGGGGAACAAGCACCAGATGGACCTTGGCTCTACTATTACCATCTTGCATCTGCTTGTTTAAGGGAGAAAAAAAAAAGCCTGAGGCTTTGCTCGCACCAAATTAAGTCCCAACGTCCAGAGCGAAATAACACAGATACCCAGGAACAGCTATAAAAAATATGTGTCCAGATCAATTTGGATGAAGCATTTTGACAAACCGCCCTCCAATGCAAATTCCCCAAGAAGTGTGCTCGAGTCTGTTCACTGCTGCTGAGTATGTGGCTCAGAGCCTAAAGGCACCATTTGAGGATAGAATTTTGTTTTGCACGCATCCCACATTTTTTTGTAGGCTGTATTAAAAATGTTTTATGTGCATGATACATGTGTAAGACTTGCTACAAATTGGCAAGCAGCAACCTAAAAGATGGCGCTCCAATGAGAGCTGTCACTCAAGATGACTGACAGCTATCTGCCTCGGGTCAGTAGTGTTCTCTGTGTTTTCTCTGCCTTACTGACTGCAAGTGGAGAGGAAGATGCAGGATTGGAATTGTGACAAGCTAAAATCAACAATGAAACTGTTCTGCTTCTTGTCGGATATTGCTTTCAGTGAAAACATTACATCAGACACAGATACTCATTAAAATCTCGACGCTGATGCACAGCGTCTTATTTCTGTCATTGATAGGTGTCATGTTTTTCTTGGTTGGAACTTTGAGGAGTTTACTTTTTAAAAAATTGCACTAATATTGTGAAATATACAATTTCTATTTTACTATATGTTAAGATATAATTTATATCTGTCTGTTATAAACTGCTCCAAGACTTGGGTTGAAGATCCAATTGCAGCTTTATTGGGACAATCCAGAATCATTATCCATATAACAGGCAAAAGGTCAAACACATGGGCAAACAATCCAAATGAGCAACGGGACAGAAAACACAGGCAAAAGGGTAATCCAGAAAACAGGCAGAGAATCAAAAAAAAAAAAAAAAAAGACACAGGTACCCAGAATAACAGCCAGAAACACAGTGTAACAACATACAAGACTTTGCAAAGACTGACAGAAAACACAGGGCTTTTATAGGCAGGGTTAACAAGGATAAGATAATGTGACACAGCTGAATGTAATAAAGCATAATGAGTCCAGGCAAAGCATTATGGGAAATGCAGTTCATAATGTGACAGAAGGAGTGCCCTCTGGTGGCTATCATAGGCACTCCGGCTAGCAGGCGTGACACTGTTATAGTAAACCTGAATTTTCAGCATCATTACTCCAATCTTCAGAAATCATTCTAAAATAATAATAATAATAATAATAAATATAATAATACTTGGGGGTTTTTTGATGAATAGAAAGAACATCATTTATTTGAAATATGTATTTTTTGTAACAATGTAAAACCCTTACTGTCACTTTTTACATATCTTTGCTGAATTAATTTCTTTAAAAGAAAAAAATCTTACCGACCCCAATCTTTTGAATGGTAGTGTATGTGTAACACATAGAGCTAGTAAAATGTCAATCCTACTTTTATCTATACATTGAAGTATATGACAAAAAACATCTTCTGAAGCCATATGATAGCTTCATGTGCAATAAAATGATCTCAAACACGTTGCATCATGATTTCAAGACACGTGAAAACCGAAAAGCGCAAATGAGATTTGACAGCTATGCTGGAGGGGAAGATTTTCATCACGGTGAGGTAATTTTTCTTTATTTTTCCATTTGGATGAGTTAGTATTCCCTATTCAGTGGCCAAAATCAATCCTTCAAACGTTTAAGGCTTCCTTTTCTGTTTGAGCAATTATGAAGGTGACCCTCATTTCCTGTAGAACCACTTACAGCGCTCCATTGGGATCTGGCCCCTCAGCACTATAAATCCCTCAAGCCCTGTCAGCATATCCCAGAGGCACCCTGCAAACCATAAACACCCCTGAAATCTGGTACCATGGAGTGCTTTTTCCAGCCTGATGGGAAGTGATATTCCTTAAAAAAGATGGGCAAGCTGCACTCTATTTATCAAATATGGCGCATAGAGATGCATGAATGCATGAACAGTCCCTGTAGCTGCACATTGACTTATGCATCAATAATCCTGATGCGCCTTACATAAAACTGAGGGATACCCAAAACTTCCAAAAGAAAAATCATTATTCTCTGAAAATTTCTGCCTTCTGCCGTAGCCCTCAAATCTCAACATAATTTGCATATTCAAAGATGCTGCGTCACTTTGAGCCTTTTTGCATAAAAATATGCTTATGTTTTGTTTTCATTGCATGGGAAATAGCAGCCTGAATATTCCTTTTGTGATTCATGGAAGAAAGTCAGGCTCATTTGAAGTGAGTAAATAAAGACAGAATTTAGAATTTTCACTTTTGTTTGTGTAGTATATTTAATTTAGTAGATTATATATATATATATATATATATATATATATATATATATATATATATATATATATATATATATATATATATATACAACTTTCTCTCATCTCCCGACTGCATCTCTGGAGCTCAGCCACAGTGATCTTTGGGTCCTTCTTTACCTCTCTCACCAAGGCTCTTCTCCCCCGATAGCTCAGTCTGGCCAGACGGCCAGCTCTAGGAAGAGTTCTGGTCGTCCCAAACATCTTCCATTTAAGGATTATGGAGGCCACTGTGCTCTCAGGAACCTTAAGTGCAGCAGAAATTTTTTTGTAACCTTGGCCAGATCTGTGCCTTGCCACAATTCTGTCTCTGAGCTCTTCAGGTAGTTCCTTTGACCTCATGATTCTCATTTGCTCTGACATGCACTGTGAGCTGTAAGGTCTTATATAGACAGGTGTGTGGCTTTCCTAATCAAGTCCAATCAGTATAATCAAACACAGCTGGACTCAAATGAAGGCGTAGAATCATCTTAAGGATGATCAGAAGAAATGGACAGCACCTGAGTTAAATATATGAGTGTCACAGCAAAGGGTCTGAATACTTAGACCATGTGATATTTCAGTTTTTCTTTTTTAATAAATCTGCAAAAAAGTCAACAATTCTGTGTTTTTCTGTTAATATGGGGTGCTGTGTGTACATTAATGAGGAAAAAATGAACTTAAATGATTTTAGCAAATGGCTGCAATATAACAAAGAGTGAAAAGTTTAAGGGGGTCTGAATACTTTCTGTACACTGTGTGTGTGTGTGTGTATATATATATATATATATATATATATATATATATATATATATATATATATATACACACACACAGGTGCTGGTCATATAATTAGAATATCGTGAAAAGTTAATTTTTTTATTGTAAATTATTTTAAAAAATTTAACTTTCATTTATACTAGATTCCCTACATGTAAAGTAAAACATTTCAAAAGTTTTATTTTATTTATTTTTTTTTTTTTTGTTGATTAGAGTGTACAGCTAATGAAAGTCCAAAATCCAGTATCTCAAAATATTAGAATATTTACATTTGAGTTTCATTAAATGACCATCCCTACAGTATAAATTCTGGGTATCTCATGTTCTTTGAAACCACACTAATGGAAAAGACTGCTGACTTGGCAATGGTCCAGGAGACAATCATTGAAACCCTCCACAAAGAGAGTAAGTCACAGATGGTCATTACTGAATGTGGTGGCTGTTTACAGAGTGATGTATCAAATCATATTAAATGCAAAGTTGACTGGAAGGATAAAATTGGTTAGGCAAAGGTGCAACAGGGATGACTGCAAGCTTGAGAATACTGTCAAGTAAAGCCGATTCAGACACTTGGGAGGGCTTCACAATGAGTCAAATGAAGCCGGAGTCAGCGCATCAAGAGTCACCACACTCAGACATCTTCAGGAAAAGGACTACCAAGCCACTTCTGAAACAGAAACAACGTCAGAAGCATCTTACCTGGGCTAAGGAGAAAAAGAACTGGACAGTGAACAGTGGTGGAAAGTCCTCTTTTCAGATAAAAATAAATTTTGCATTTCATGTTGAAATCATGGTCCCAGAGTCTGAAGGAAGACTGGAGAGGTACAGAATCCAAGCTGCTTGAAGTCTAGTGGGAAGTTTCTGAAGCCAGTAATGTTTTGGGGGGCTGTGACGTCTGCTGGTGTTGGTCCATTGTGTTTTATCAAGTGCAAAGTCAATGCAGCTCCATTTTGGAGCACTTTATGCTTCCATCTGCTGACAAGCTTTATGGAGATGCTGATTTCCTTTTCCAGCAGGACTTTTGCCCACAGTGCAAAAAACACTTCCAAGTGATTTGCTGACCATGATATTACTGTGCTTTATTGGCCAGCTAACATGCCTGACCCCTGAATCTATGGGATATTTTCAAGAGAAAGATGAGAAACAGTCGATCCAACAATATACAGATGATCTGTAGTGATCATCTGCTGTAGCCTCAGCAGTGCCACAGGCTGATCACTTTCATGCCACACTTCACTGATACTGTAATTTGTGCTAGGAGCAAGTCATTTGCTGTAATATGTGCTGCCGACCAAGTATTGAGTGTACTTTGTAAGGACCCCCCCCATCGGCCCAAAAACGGAGTCCGACGGCGTTGGGCGAAGGTTACGCGTGTATACCTTTTCAGCGTCTCTATTAAGTTTACTTAATTTCACTCGCTTAATCTGACTCCAATTTCAAATGATTCTTATTCTAAGGGTTGTGTCTCCAATTAGAAATTAATAATTTGTTATGTATTAATTTAGATATTCGATTATTCTGATTACCTTATATCTTCAATTATTTCGTTCACTGCAGTCCCGGTATCGCTTTAGAAGAGTCACTTTGGCCAACTTGCTCTTCCCGGACACAAACTCGTCAGTCTGACCTTAAACATTGGATGCAGGGTAAATATTTACCTTTAAGTCGGTCGCGCTCTGCTTACTCATAACAAAAAGCATAGTTTTGATATATTTACGAAAACTGCAACTTATTTAAGGCAGTGATTGTCAGAAATCGAAATGGACTTAATTGACGTGCCCTATGCTCCATCTATTAAACCTTTCGTATGAACAATCCTGAACACAGATTTGAGGGAATACCTTCGCTTTGATTTACTAGAAATAATGGATTAAGAATAATACAGAATCAACCAAATATAACATTTTATTTGTCAAGTAAAAATATATGCCAATTACATTACAATTAGACAATTTGAAGCCAATTCAGAAATGATAAATGCATAATATCGATTACTCAAAGAAATGCTCAGACATTCACCCACCTCTCTGTGGGGGTCTGCAGAAGATCCCACATGACTGCTTTGCTCTTTACCTTTTATACCAGAACCAGAACAAAAGGATCGTAAATGTTTATTACACCAACACTTGTTTTGGGGGAGAGGAGAAGAGACACCACCCAAAAAGGGGGCAGAATTTTCCTTAATTTTCCATCTTCTTCATAATTCTAGTGACTGCTATGAAATTGAGACTGTTTTACCAATCGCACTGAGACAAATTAAATGATACCAAACATGAAAAGGGAAAAACAATAGATACACAAGTTACATTATATGTTTTGAATAACTTTCAGTGACTTGAGGCAGGGGGAAGGAGAGTTTGTGTGTGTGTGTGTGTGTGTGTGTGTGTGTGTGTGTGTGGTGGAGGGAGGCGTTGTCCTTTTGGAGTGGGGCAAGGCGTTGCCCCTTGCTATTCTTTTAAGATCTTCTCTCCAGATACGCTTTATTGCTTTATTGCAGGATGCTTGATCTCAGTTTTTGTTTAGCAGGAAAATCAAGTCTTATAACTTTAAATAACATACTTTAAAGAACTTTAACTTTTCTGTTTTGAAAATCCACTTTTTGATTGATCTTAAGAAATATTCTAATATTTTGAGATACTGAATTTTGGACTTTCATGAGCTGTACGCTCTTATCATCAAAATAAAATAAAAAAAAAAAAAAAAAAAACTTTTGAAATGTTTTACTTTACATGTAGGGAATCTAGAATATATGAAAGTTTCATTTTTAAAAATAATTTACAATAAAAAAATGAACTTTTACGATATTCTAATTATATGACCAGCACCTGTGTGTGTGTATATATATATATATATATATTTATATATATATATATATATATATATATATATATACACACACACACATACATACACACACACACACCTACACACCGCCCACTTCTAATGTGAAACATTACATCAATACTTCCACTTGATTGCAATCAAGGAAAATCCTGAGAGTGCATAAAAATTTATTATAAACAGGTGACACGTTTAATTAAGTTCAATTTCTTAGTTCCCGGATAAGAGGAAGACTAACAAAGTACTAAAGTAAAGGTTAAAGGTTGACAATGTAATTGTATAGATTTTTTTTTTTTTTTTTTTTTCCCTGGAACAAAGAAGCAAGAGTAACCTATGTTTTACAATCATGAGCTACAGGATGGCCCTCAGTAAATTACACTGCTGATTTCCATGTAAATGTTGGCAAGAGATTTATGAGCAGCACAGGCAGCATGCTTACACCTTGTTCCGATAAGCTCTTTTGGTATGTTTTATGTCAGGGTCACATCCATTAATTTAAAGACTAATTTATGCACAGAATGTACCTTTTATCAGTCTTATAATAGTCACCACGCATATACTCTAAAAAACATTTTCTTAATCAGTATTTATTTTTTGTTTTTTTCAGTAAAAATCTAAACATCTTTAAAACAAAATATATAACAAAATTGTTCCATCTCAGTTTGATAATAATACATGTTTTTGGAGAAAATATATTGAATAAAATGTATTTATTTATTTTCCATTTTCCAGCTCATTCCTGTCATGCAGCTTGCCTACTTATACAGTAGAAACGCAGAAAAAACATATGAAATTGGTGCTACACGACAAGAAAAAACAGGCTGTTGTATTGTACTGCTGTTCTATCAGTTCCGCCCAACCCCTGAATCAAAACGGCCTGTTTAAAGAGTAGACAAAGTACGATACAATTTTCAGTAATAAATCTACCCTTACAATAACTGTTCTGTCGATCCGAATGTCTGAGGGCGGGAATACAAAAATGCGGAAGTATAATCTGTTGTTTTCATGAAAGCCATATCAAAAGTCTTTCGCTGACAAATAAAGATGAATTTCTGGGTCCAGGTAACACAGAGAACGAGTGCACATTGTTCACAAACACTTCTGACATTGTAACAATACTGTACAAAGCGGGCTGAAAATCAGTGCACTAGTTAGACTTTAAGTAGATAGTTTTACTGCAAAACAACACAACAAAACTGATTAAGAAAATGTTTTTTTTTTTTTTTTTTTTTTTTAGCAGTGTAATTACTGATAGCTTTATTATACGGATTTCAATGGAAATGGGAAAGCAAGCAAAAATAATAGGCTGTCAAACAGAATGGTTCAGAGAGGTGAATTTACCTGGTTCTGAATCGCTTCACTGTCTGGGAGGTTTTGGAGAGGAAGTTTATCTCCCCGTGAAGACACACTGGAAGACTCATTGGAGCGTACATCTTGCAAATACATTGTGGGGAGAAAAATAAAGTCAAGGTTTGCATTGTGTTGTATTAAAGGCAAAAGATTTATTTGTCTCTTTGTGATTTTTGTTTTGTGTTTACATGCAGCACAGCACCTTGGGAAAGGAAAAATAGCCTTAGACTTGCTGCTCTGTTGAGCTAATGGACAACTGAAATGAATTGAATTACTGCTGAGGGCAGGCTGTACAGAGGCTGGGCTTCTTGGTGCATATGGTCTGCTGTAGTCAAAAAGGACCATTAGAACTATCCAGGGAATCTCTGAAGACCATGTGAAGTCATACATTAATTTTTTATGGATGATGAAAATTAAATGGGATTCCAATGCCATTTTTACTCAAAAATACACTGTTTGCACTTGATCATAAACATAGGGAAGGCCTAGCAGATGCCACAGAGACGCAAGAGTGCTGGTTGCTCTCTTTCTCTCTCTCTCTCCCTCCTTCTCTCCCCCTTTTTTTCACACAGTTTCATCTCATGCATTTATTCAAGCACACACATATGCAGATTTTCATACTCATTTAAGACATAACAAAGACAAATATGACACTGAATACAAAAATAGATTTTTTCTAATTAATCTTTGCACATGAGAACATGAAACCTTAAAACACTAAATGGAAATACGAAACATTACATTAAATCAAAATGTTATTGCACATGAAATCAAAGTAACTTGCTTTCTCTCGTAAATGACTTTTCAGCTGAAGCATCAAGCCTTTTTGCTTTATTTTTCAACTGCTCATCTTCAGTCACTGGCTCTGCTCTGGTACGTCATGCCAACTTCCACAATTCAGTCAATTCCCATATATGTTGCTTACAAAAAGTACAAAATGTTAATACTGAAAAATAATAAACAGCCAATATCCTAGTAATATGCATGCTAATAAGCAACTAGTTAATATTGAGAATTGGACCCTAAACTAAAGTGTTACCATTATTTCAGTTTTAGTTTGAATAACTTACTAATTTTATTATTTAAAAACAGAAATGAAAATGAGAAATGTTGCCTTGGCAACTAACTGAAAAGTCTTTCATCTAATATTTATATTTTACGTTAACTTTTTTTTTTAAATTGATGAAAACCAATTTCAATATATTTATTTTCAGTTTTAGTTGACAATAACAGCACAGCACAATATTGTAGGGTTTTTGCAATCTTAGTCCACACTCCTAACCAGAAGGTGGCGTTAATGCACCTTGAAGTTGTATGCCAACTGCCATAAAAATCAAGAAGAAGAAGAAGATCTAATTTACTTTGATATCATCATCTTTTCAGGTAAATATTACTCCAATGTGTTTAATATGCACACATATGTTATGAAACAGAGTCTGAAAGAGCCTTTGATGTGTACATTTCAGTAGATGCATTTGGATCGCTTGTGTGATGAGTGAACCTCATGGCGATTGCTTAAGGATTGGGTATGTAAATTTCACGATTTGATACAAAGTGATTCAATATAATGTTTATTTGATAATTTATATATCTGTTAAAGTACACATGAAATCAAAATTGACCTTATTTACTTTGTTAGTGCATATTACTAGTCTTGTGGTGAACAATTAATCCATGCAAGTTAATACACAGAAAAAAAATTGTTTGTCGCGGTAATCTTTAATCAAAATCTGAAAAGTTACTTCCGGTCTGGAATGGCGTTCCTTCTCTGATGACGTCAGTTTGACAGCTTGGGTTGAAAACGCGTAAACCACTCCCCTCTAACTGTTGGTGTGCTATGAGCGAGATATGGAGAGGAGGAGTGCTAAAGTAGAACTCTGCCCTCTATTCAATATTCCGTTTCACTTGGTAATACGTCATAGCACTGGAGAAAAGTCGTTTGCAACTTCCGGTTCACGTGGACTTTAACTGTTATCCATTCAAAAAAAGTTGTTTTGTGATTTATTTTGATTTATTTTTCTGATGGTTAATCAATAATATGTGTGGCAAAGAAAATGTGACTTTGCTAATGTGCTTTTATTTTTCTTCTGTACCTCAGCCACTGCCTTATTCCAGTCTGTACTAACATTTAAGTTGTTTTTTCGATTAATTTGGTTATTTCTGGTGGACTCTGTTGCTTTTTTTTTTTTGTTTGTTTGTTTTGTTTTGTTAGTCTATTACCTTGTATTTTACTGTACTTCGTCGGGGGCTACATGTCCTCGTCTGAATTACTGTACATCTAGTTGATTGGGATTGACGCTAACTATTGTCTTAACTTATATTTGCAACAAATTATTCTGTCATTTCTTAAATTGTGATTGCTTAAACTGTGGATGAGTTGTTTTCCCTTTTTGTATGGTGTAATTAGTGAAATCTTCATCTATCCAAAATCTGTTTCTGTAAGCTTGCTTGCTTAAGTTTTGCTCCCATTGACCGCTGTCATTTTTTTTAAGAACAGCAGTCAGATTAAACAAACCCCAATTATGAAAAGCATAATTTTGCTTCCGGTGTGTGTCTTTTCCTTCCAGCCGGTTACATCTCATTCAAGACACTTGTTTCATTCCTGAATAAATCAGTGTATTTGAATGAATCGTTTGAATGAATGATTAAACGATTGACTCATAAAGGCCTACTTATGTAACTTGCAGAAAGAGTCACTGAAAAATCGCCATCAATAATGCACAGACTTGTACTAACTGTTGCTTAAATAAGAGCATTATTCAGATTTTGGTCTCTAATGTATTACTGATAAAGACACAAAATATAAGGACAGGCTCTTTGCAGAACTCCTATTCAGGTCACAAATGGCCACCTCAGTTGACCTCATGCTTGTCTCCTGAACCCCAGGCATTGTTTCAACAGTTTTCAAACAGTCTGTGGTCTCCTACTATCCGAGCCTATAGATGAGCACTGCAGCTTCCGTTCTACCCCTGCAGAGCATCAGGAACTCCAGCAAATGAATTTCCATTACTGAGCAGTGACTGGCTCAAATAAATCATCATAAAAGTGCTTCTCTGGACTGTCATTTCTGAGAGAGCAACAGAGACTTGTGGGACCATGGAGGGACCTCGCCCATCACATGACTCAGTGAAGCAGAGACAATGGAGAAGGGCGTTTGGGGAGCTTGCCTGAGCCGGAGGCGAGATCCAAGCTAGCATCTCAACATGATTAAAATACATAACGCTTTGAAGTCTCCACTTCAGACTTGTTTTTTTGTAAATGTCTTGGCAGAATTGTGTTTATTAATCATTCTACTGTATGCAAGGGTAAACCCACATTCTGTAAGAAATGCTTCTCTTCGGGGATTGCAGTCTGGCACATTATGGGGAACTATAGCATATTTCATGCATTGAATTCTTATTGTTTTTTTTTTCAGTTCTACAATGCCGTTGTCCGGTTCTCAGAGGCTTTGTGATTATGCATAGGCTACTCGCATTGTTGTGGTGGTTGCTTAGGGCTATTGCTCATTCTTAAGGTTTAGGATTTTTTTTACATTCTCTTCTAAGTGATAGTTTTCCCTGGTGGATGATAAAAGCACTGTAAACCCAAATATGTTGGCAAAACTAAAAAAATTAATTAATTAAGTAATGGCAGATTTCAATTTTGTACTCGTACATTTTAATTGCTCTTAATTTTAAATTTTTGAATAAGTTAATTCATACATTAAACTTAAAATTATAATGTAATATCAACTTATATTTTTAGTAGTGGAAATGTAGCTAGCTAATTCAACAAATGCTAATTGATAACAAGGCTTTGATAACATTAGCATAGCATAGTAATTGCTGAAAGAGTATGTCAACATAGAATATTTATGATATACCTGTTCTCAAACTAAGCCCATGCTCCACTCATCACCATAGGGGCTTTCACACCTGAGGAACCTTGTCATAGTTTCTAGAACTATTGGCTGAAGTACCCGGATTTTGCTGTGTTCACACCGCAGGATCTCCTTTTGATGAAACTAAATTAGCTTCTACTTCAAAGTGGGGTCTAAACCAGCACCAGTGATGTAAATGTATTTTGATTGGTCAAATGCATGTCAAACGCCGGCACTGGTATTTTTTAAAAAGCTGTGTAAACATATTTAACTCATGAACATGGAAAACAGTGATAACGGCATTTACCTGTTGCCTGCAGGGTTGTGTTCTTTTCTCAGCCTTGATGATATGCAATACTGAAAGTTGTCATAGGAGATTTCGTCTCTTAGCCCTACTTTTTCTCTTTCAGTCATGTGAATTATGCGTTTACATTCCATTTTCATTAGCACGAAACCCACGACACACACAGCTCCAATCACAGCATCCTCCATTCACAGTTTTTTAGTGTTTGTAAATGCCGCGCTTGAAGACGCTTCATAGTTCCTAGTGCCGGTGCAAAAGCAAACAGGAACATGGCCTGGGGGAGAAAATAGTTCTCGGGGAACTATAGTGGCTAGTTCCTACAACAGAGTTCCTATTCAGTGTGAAAGCCCCTCATGATGGTAACCCCCCAAAAAACTCAACATAACAGAAACTCTTCTAAATTAGCATGGCTGAACATTAAAGACTAATCTCCCACTTAACATCTGGCAAAATAATAATAATACTTAATTTTAGCATTTATTTTCCTTTTTGAGTGTCATGGCAAAACATACTGGGAAATAGAAATCCTAGCCTAATTTCAGGTAAATTTAAGTTTGTCTAAATTAAAAGAAGTTCATAAAACTCAAAACAAATAAACAATTCAGATTACTTAAAGTTTTGTGAACTCAAAAGAAAAAGAAAGTTCTAAATACTCATAGAAGTTAATTAGATTGAACTAATTCGTTTAATTTGAGTTTGCCCTACTCAAACTAATTAATTATTTTGAGCGTTAGGGTTTACAGTGAGGGGCAAAATAAAACATTCCCACATAGAGAACACTGTTTGACTTGGGTCAGTGAGCAGCGTTCAAAAATGCCCCTGTAGTCTTGTTAGAACACAAACATGTTGTATAATCACACTTTTAAAACTGTAAATAGCAGTCAAGTGAGCAACAACCATGCGCACATAGCTTGCACACCTTTTAAGAAACATCTGTTTTAGTAACACCTGTTAGTAAGAATGCAAAATCGTTGTCAGCCCTTCGAGTGCATTGGTATGCAAATTGTATGCATTTCAACAGTTAATAAGACAGACTAGTCTCATGTGCTCACTTCATCAGCAGCTAGCGTACATGTATTATTATGCTGTTTATTTATTTTTGTCTATAGCTGGTTTCTCATTATCACACTAAAGCATCATTACTCTTCATGCTTGGTTTGTTCTAAGTCGTATATCATAATTTTTCTGCCTTCTGTAATTGATCTTCTTTCTGCATCATCTTATGTAAATCTTGTTATATTGGATTATTCACTGTATCTGTTTTCAACACTGTTGACCTAATCTAGAGTTTTTTAATGCGTTTGAAGCTGATAAGGTCAACTGAGCAAGAATCCTCCCACTGCAAGAAAACGGTCTAAAGAATCTTTAATGCTGAAGGTTGAATCTCTAATGAGCCCTTCTAACAGACCTGCCCAATCCACCCCCTTAAACTAATGCAGTGTCTTAGGCATAAATAGCAACTTTGCTAAGGAAGCCCTGAGTGCAGACTCTCTGCCTTCTGCTTGTAAGCATCCTAACCCTTGTGGAAACACATAAGTGACGGATTTGGATGCTGTAAATGCAATTGATTCTAGGAGAGTTGCTAAGCTACCAACATGAGCACCAGTTTCATGCACCATACACCAGAAACTGCATGATGCTATCATGTCGATATGGATCATAATCTCTGAGAAATGTTTCCAACACCTTGTTAAATGTGTGCCATGAAGAATTAAGGCAGTTATGCAGGCAAAAGTGTTTCCAAACCGGTACTAGCTAGGTGTACCTAATAAAGTGGCCGGTGAGTGTGTACAGTACGCTGCTTAGACTTAGCAACTCGCTTAGCTAAAAACATTCTCTAATAAGAATAAAAAACATACACAGAAACTATGAGGGAAATTATTTAATATGTTGAATTACATTTATTAAAGGTGCAGTATGCAATTTTTGAGGAACACTGTTGATATTTGAAATGAAGCCAAACAAACACACCCCTCCCTTCATTGCTCCGCCCCCAAAAGACATGAACATGCAATGCAAGAGACGTCTCTTTATCATAGTTGAAGCAAAGCAAAATAACGCTTAATGGAAAATAAAGCGAAGATGATGACATTACAACAGCATATCTAGTTTCTGTGAAACAGCAAAATCAGTGTTACTCGTGTATGGAGCAGACACAACGCAGCCTCTGTGTCTGTTTTCAGGCCTTCCCTCTTAGGTCTCTCCAGCGCTGAAAAGCTTTTCTAATATTAATGCTATTGCCTGATCATAAACCTTCTTTTATTCCTCTAACAGTTTCTCTTTTGTAATGTCTCTCAGCCATCTCTCTTTCTATAAATCTCCCTCTTGCTCACTCTCTCTCCTCCCCCATCATAAAGTGGACACGCCCCCTACAGCTGATTGTGTTGTGGTTCTCAGTCCAATCCACTTTCAACAGCGTTTCTCAGAAATCACTTACTGCAACTTTAATAATCTTGCCTGAGCTTGTTGCAGTGCATTTTCGGATTACATTTTAAAGCAAATAATGTGATGCTGCCTTACAATTTGTCTGAAATTATTATTAAAACAATAAAAAAAAAAAAAACTGCATAAATAGAGAGCCCATCATAATTAGTTTTGTAGCTTTTAGTTTTAGTATGTTCTGAATTTCCTGTTGCTATCTAAGACATGCGTTATAAGGTTTTAAAAGGTTAGTTCACACAAAAATGAAACTTCTGTCATTAATTACTCACCCCCATGTTCCACGTTCCAAACCCGTCAGACCTTCGTACATCTTCGGAACAAAAATTAAGATATTTTTGATGAAATCTGAGAGGTTTCTAAACCACCTATAGGCTGCAACGTCATTGCAACTTTCAAGGTCCAGAAAGGTAGTAAAGGCATCATTAAAATATTCCATGTGACTACGGTGGTTCAACCTTAATGTTATGAAGAAACGATAATACTTTTGTATGCAAAAAACAAACTTTATTCAACTATTTCTTCTCTTCCCTGTCATTCCCCTACATGTTCATGTTGTAAACACAGTGCAGCGCTTCCAGGTTCTTCATCAGAATGTCAGCATCACACGCATGCGTTGGGGTGCTCATGTGAACAGCGTCGGCCAAAACTGAGTCGGCGTCCTGACGTAGAACCCAAAAGCACTGCACTGTGTTTACAACATGAACAGCGTAGGAAACTGGCAGGGAAGAGAAGAAATAGTTGAATAAAATCATTATTTTTGTTTTGTATATTCTTGTCACTTCATAACATTAAGGTTGAACCACTGCAGTCACATTGGGTGTGCCTCATACGTCCTGAAAAGTGAAGCTGCAGGCTCTTTGATCGCCCCCTGGATGCTGGATGCAGTACAGGTCATAAACCCCCGCCCGCTCAATGCAGACGAATGAGACTTAAGTTAAAACATAAAAATAAATTATGCTTCAAATAAAATTTTCCGAAAGATGGTTCTGGTCATTTAAGGTAGCTGTTATCACGCTGATTTATATTCAATTGTTCGTTTTTGTGATAAGTTTGATTTTAGCTAGCAATTTGGTGCTATGGAAATGGGGCGTGTCATCGTGATTCACAGTTGATTGACAGCTCGTCTGAGGACTGTCGGGGCTTCGAGGGGAGAGTGAAGATAAATAAATAACTATTAATTTTCAGTTTCTGTGTTATTTCACACCGACAAATTGAGCTGTTCAGCAGTAAGCTGTACTAACTGACCTACAGGATCTGAAGGATATCTGAGCTTTTCTGGGTAACGTTAAATGTGGGCTTCATAAGCTAATTAATAAACGCAGTGGCGCAAAAAGTGGGTATGCGCTATATGCGGCGCATTGGGGCGCTGCACCATGGGGGCGCCAAAGTGGTTAATTTTTTTTTTTTTTTTAATAATAAAAGTTATATAAATTTATATAAAAGTTATATATAAAAAAAGGTAATATAAATTTTAGAGGACTAACAGGCTAGAGTAGGCGCCGGTGCCCTCATAAGATTCCATCATAGAATTTAGACATAGAAGGGTAATATCGCGAGTGGGCGGGGCGCAGCGCTGAGTGAGCAGCAGTAACGTTAGTGAGTTGTAACGTTAATTGAAACTCGAAAAAGATGAATAAAGCAAAAAAGCTATCGGGGGCTAAAAATAGAAAAAGAAAGAGGGAAAAGGAGATGATGGTGAAAGGCAACAGGTAGGATTTAAAATGTGACGTCTATGCTTGGAGGCTTGCAAATACGTTATCCATGTTAACAGACTAGCTAGCGTTTGCTAACACTGGGAATGTAGCAGACAGAATATGTAGCTAGCTTAGAATATGCAAAACCGAGGTTGCTGAGGTGAAAACTGAAAAATATAAGGTAACTTAGCATGTACAATAAATGACAAGAATCTGGAAAACAACTTTAATATCTCTGGTTTACCGTGGAAATTATGCATATATTTGCTACCAAACTTGGAGGCTTGCAAATATTAATGTTGACTGACAAGTGTTTACTAACTTACTGCAAAATAATGTTGCTGATATCTACATTTAGATTTTGGTTAAACCCTTTGGTACCAATCCCATTCTTGACACATCTCAATTTTATTAAAGTAAAATGACAACTGGTAAATATAAGGTAGCATGCACAATAATAATGACTAGAAGCTGGAAAACATTACTTATGCAATAAGGCTGGTTTATCATGGAAAGAAATAGTTTTTTTTTTTTTTTAACATATATATGTGTACATATATACCATATAATTATGGTAGGCTTACAGTGGCTGTCTGATATACTTTAAAATAAACATTTTAAACCCATACATGATGATGTCCAGCACACTTATTTATTTAGAAGTGGGGGTGGGGCGCCAAAATTTTTTGCTGCATACCCCTCTAACACTGGATAGTTGCGCCCCTGAATAAACGTTATTAGTTAAGATAACACGCCTAACGTTAGCCATGACGGAAAATAGCAGGTGATCATTATCTGGCAGTTACTAATTATTTTTATGGGTATAAAATAATAATTAGCAGGATAAAACTAATGATAGCCTACTCTAATTAATTATAGAGCACTGTCTACAGCAATCGATCTCCTGTAACGTTAGTTTAAACCTTTTATTTAAAATGGCAGGACCGTTTCTGACATTTTAAAGTTGTTTCTAATGGCATATTATATTGAGTTTATCTACTGAATTTGCTGTTTCACAAATATTATTGCTCTAGAAACAAAATAGCCTATTATTTTATAGGTAGAATTTTAAATTACGTATACTTTATATAGCCTATTTAAAATACATCAATGATGACGCAGCCGTCTGGGCGGAAGTTTGATACCGCGACTCCGCCTCCGGGCTCCACTGACGATTCCTTCTGCGCATGCCCAGGTTCCAAACTGACGTTTTTGCGTAATGTGTCAGCGCCCATCGGTGTCCGTTTTGGCTTCAGTTCAATACAATGGAAGGAAGCGTTGTCGCGTCGTCCATCTTTTTTTAAAGTCTATGAGTCACATGGGCTATTTTAATTATTTTTTTACTACCTTTCTGGACCTTGAAAGTTGCAATGACGTTGTTGCCTATGGGTGGTTCAGAAACCTCTCGGATTTCATCAAAAATATCTCAATTTGTTTTCTGAAGTTGAACAAAGATCTCGCATGAGGGTGAGTAATTAATGACAGAACTTTTTTGGGGTGAACTAACCCTTTAAAGTTACTAAACTTAGAGCAGCTTCAAGGTGGTATCATCTATGATGCATTGAAATGTTGTCTCTGTAGGTACTTCCTGGAAACGAGCAAGAAACATATACTGCTGTACTGTATGTAAAAGCCATTGCAGTTTCTTGTGTCAGATGTGATCGCTGGCGTGTTTGAAGAATGCAGTGTTACAGGAGAATGCATGCTTCAGAGCATCTTTTTAGATCTGTCATTTATGCACGGCAGGCAGTCGCCGAGCCGCCCGCTCATTGTATTACAGAACGCACAATGCATTGGGAAACAGAGCACTGGAGTCTTTGAAACGAACGCATGAAACAACTATTTTAATGAGACACCAATGACAAATATGCTGGGAATGTTTGTTCATTTGCAAAGCACTAGTGAGCCACTAGCCATGGCTGTCTCAAATTACCATTCACAAAGGGCCCACGCTAAATGATCTATGGACATATTGGTCACTGTGGCCAGCTAATACGAATCTCTAATGGTCATTTTTCTTTATTACTTTATTATGCTTTTGTCGTATGCTACACCAGGTCAGCATAAGCCAATATGCAGTACATTGTGTGTTTCCTAACATCTGATAAATGAAATGTTATGAGCTCAGTCTCGCCCAACCAAGACCCTCTGCACAACACAGTGTTATTGCATTTGCTTGACTGATATGGGGAGTGAAAGCAGGGGAAACAATCATTCACAAAAAGGGGGAGGGGGGAAGCAAATCCTTATTTTGTTACCAGATTACACGTCTGTCTCAAATGCGCAGCTTGTAATAATATGTGAATATCCGCATTTGAGAGATGAGGCGCAGCATTATGATCAAAATCTATTTCTCTTGTGGGTGCTATCAAAAGCATGTTTCGGTAAATGCGACGCTGAGGACTTCCTGGTGCCAGTGATCTGCAGAGGAACATAATGTAATGTTTGACTGGGTGAGTAGCAATAGCTTGAAATTCTTAGACTGAGCGACCTGCAGGGCCACGGTTTGTTTCTCTTTTTGTCATCAGCCTGAATAATTGATGCAGTGTCGGAAAAACAATAACATGAAAAACGTGTCAAGGTTATGAAATATTCCTGAATTTGTCTCAGTAGGAGGGAGAGATGTCTGACGTGTGAAATGCACCTTGAAAGAGTTTTTCTGTCTCTAGTTCTCCACCTTATTCCTCCCTTACAGTATAAACACATATTCAGAATGATTATAAATGTTCCGAGCTTTGTAGTTGGTATAAATATTTTATTTTACTGAATATCAGCAACTAAATGCAGGGGGGTGTTGCTGTCTGGTGAAATCATAAGTCTGATCAAAATTGATAGTATCCCTGGTAATTTTTTAAATGGGACCTATTATGCAAAATTCACTTTTACTCGGTGTTTGAACACTAATGTGTCCACAGTGGTATAAACAACCAGCCTATACTGGTAAAAATCCCCCCACTCCTTTTTTATAATCCTCATAAACCAGAAGCAGTATCTGAAAATACACTTTTCCAGATTTCACTCTACCGTGATGTCACAGTAGGGACAAGCCTGAGTGAGCCGCACATAGTCCACCATGATTGTATCGCACCTATGGATATAATGTACCACATAAACATTACAAATGTTCTGTTTTTAAGATAAGAGTCTCCATCTGAGCCACTGAGGACACAGTGGCTCAATTTCATTAATGAAAAAAATTAGGTAAAGTCTTGTATGTTTGTGCAAATCATTTTATGACTGACTGCTTCGCAAATGAGGATCAGTTCAACGCTGGGTTTGCATAAAAGTTGATTATGAAAGATTGGTCGATACCAAGTGTTCGTGCTCAAACTTCATATCTAGAACAAGTAAGTATCGCACTTGTGAATGTTTCCAAACCGCATTTCTGAATGTGCTTGGTAGCATGCTGAACGGCTAATGTGACTTGAGGCATCTATATATGCAGTATTGTTGCCATGTGGTTGCTAGGGTTTTGTTGGTAGTTGCTAGGGTGTTCTGGGCTATTGCTAGGTGAAATCAAAGGTCTGATCACTTAGTGAAGTAAAAGCAGTAACTTTATTATACAGTGCTGTAGTTACACGTTACTACATGTACTCATTATAGAAATACAGTAAATTTTGCATAATTACAAATAACTAACACTACACCAAATCCTAATTGTAATTCTATAGTAAGTAAATGTAGCTAATTAATAGTAATAAGTACTTATTTGAGTAATTACAATGTAACTATGGCACTGTAAAATAAAGCGTAACCGTAAAAGCACACCTTTTCTACACGAGTTGTATGATTTGTGTTATGATTTTTTAAAAAAGCTTTAGAGGTCTTTAAATATAGCATAAAAGTCATATTTTATGATACTTTTATGTGCTTTTTAGAGTTTGACAGTCTTTCATCCTCCTACCCTTCATTCATCTCCTTTTGTGTTTCACAGATGGGAAAAAAGTTCACTTTTTGGGTTAAAATATTCCTTGAATGAATCTCATTTGCTAATCACTTTGAACAAAATCATCTTCTTAAGGAATGAATATAAATAAGTATACATTTTTGTCCTATTATTCTACACTTTTAAGTGCCAAAACATTTAGCAACAATATCAATAGACAGATCAGATTGTGGTTGAGGACCCAAAAAGTTTTTCTAGCTTCAAAAGGCGGTGTGACCAAAAAAACTAAAAACCACTCACTTAGACCCATGCTTAACCATTCAGACAAAGAGAGAGAGAGAGAGAGAGACGGAGGCCTTTCACCTCAAGTTGCAGTGAAGGAGGCAGAGATTTTCCTGGCTGATCCGTGCGTTGAGCCCCTTTGCTTGGGAAGCTCTTTGATATATGAGCTGGTTAATCCCTCTGGCTGCCATGTCTTCATCTTCCCATCCAGATGCCCTTTTATTAACCTTTGACTCTTCCCAGCACCCTGTTTGAAGATGCCAGAATTTCATTGGCTTACCCACCTCACCGGCATATATACAGCGGAGCCTGTTTCCTTTTCCCAAGCCCTGTGTCTTGTAGTGCTCTGGGAGCTCGGCTAGGCCCTTTTATAAAAGGGTTTATTCCCGGGTCACATATTCCCTCCACTTGTTGGGGTAGATAAGCAGTACACCTTCACCTATAGCCTGATTGGTGTGTTGGTATTATGGTTTTACTCTTTAATACCCGGCATTAGGTGACCATATTTGTGAGGAGCAATTAAGACGGTGGAAATAAGGAGCTTTATACTTCTTCGGGTTGGAAGAGAGAGCGAGTGAGTTATTTCCCTGGTGATAGAGGGGTTCGTGATTACTCTCTTTGCCTTCTGTAATCCCTCTCATTGCACTAAGGTCAGCAGGATAATTCCTCTAATAAAGTGCTTTTCATTTCATACTGTCCATAATACATCACCTTTTGACAAAAGAGCTGTTTTTGGAGGCAAACATCACCTCCCTGCAAAAGCTCCTGTTCACATGCATACTAACATGCTATTCAACCGTACACAGCACAGACATTAAGGTGGATCTGTCAGCTTTTAACACCTGAGAATGTATTATTGAAATGCTATTTTAGCTGCTGCGTTCCTCAACCTAAACCAAAATAATATTTAATTTCACCCACTGGATAGCTGATGGTGTGTTCAAGTCCTCCTGGGAAGTTCGTATTTATGAGTTGGGTGTAAGATGGCGGCATACTTTCTCTTAATTAACTACACACAAAAAAACAAAAAAAAACAGCAAGGCTTTTTAACTCTACTTCCTAGAAAATGAAGAACAAGGAATGCACATCAGATATGTTTCGCTTTTTTATGTTTTTAGTTCAATTTACTTTCAACTACAGATGTTGCATCCATTGATTCCACCATGTTTCTCACTGACACTTCCCCAATTTAGGAACTCGGAACTCAAAATAATCCAGAGTTTCCGATGAGACTCTTGCTTTTAGAGAAAATGATAATGAGCATGTTATCAGCCACTTATGTTGTATTCAAATGTAATAATATAGGCTAATATACTGAAAGCAAGAGTATTCATGGTATGACTTTGCTTGTTTTGGTGCGCTTCCCAGCATCCCCAAACAATCATGTGGGCGGCAAGCGGATAGCGTTTCCACTACAAATGTCACGCTGTCACACGCTTTGATCCGATCACAAAACATTTAAGACTCTGTTTCTTACATGTATTTAGTGCTGATCACTTGTGGAGACATCTCCACCATGTGGAGAGCTAATCTGTTCTCTAAGGTCTTTCCATCGATGTAAGTCTTTTTAAATGTCCATATTGCAAAAATCATTTGATTTATCAGTGATTTAAGGTATGATTCATGTCTGTTGCACACATGGTGTGGGACAAGTTAGTGAATGAAGTTTAATAGTTATATCAACAGTATGTTTTCTTTCCTTAATCAACAGACTGCATCTTTTAAATATTTGAAGCCTTTTTTTATTTATTTATTTATTTATTTTTTTACAAGTAATGGCATTATAATTTGTGCACGGGGGATTGAGTAAGCCTAAGAGAGTGAGGTGTAGTTATTTGCATTGAAAACACAATGCTACACAACAACAATACAAAGCGAGCTGAGCTGTAATCCCCAGCAGGGTCTGAATTCATTCAGATCGTGGTGCATGCTGAAACTCTTTCAGTTTTGAACCCAAAGGCCATTGACTTTTTCTCTGAAATAAGGAACAAATCTCTGTGGCACATGTCGTTTGAGGTCTTAAAAGTTGAATTGAAGTTTTGTTTATAATGAGCCTCAGTGTTAGCTATAGGGTGAATCTCACAAAAACATGTTCTAGTCGCATTTCACCCTAACATTTTTGTGACAATATTTTCCTGGCAATTAAGCAATTCTTCCTTGAAAATCATATTTATTTTTTTTAATTTAGACATTTAATTTTTTTTTTTTTTAACTGTATTATGCTGCTTACTTTACTTATAGTGCAAGAAATACTGGTAACACTTTACAATAAGGTTCATTAGTTAAACATTAGTTAAAGTATTAACTAACATGAATTAACCATGAACAATACATTTGTCACTGTATTTACTAATCTTCGTTAGCATTAGTTAATGAAAATACAGTTGTTCATTGTTGGTTCATGTTAGTTCATAGTGCATTAACTAATGTTAACAAGATTTTAGTAATGTATTAGTAAATGTTGAAATTAAAATTAACAAAGATTAATAAATGCTGTAGAAGTGCAGTTCATTATTAGTTAACTAATGAACCTTATTGTAAAGTGTTACCGAAATACTGACGTATAAAACCTTTTAATAATTTATATTTTTTTTATTATTATTATTATTATTTATGTTGAGGTAATGGAAATTTGGGTGCTCAATTGTGATTAAAAAAAACATCACTATGCAAAAAATATTAAAATATTTAATTTAAGCAATATTTATTTATTTATAAATGTATTTATAAATAAATAAATAAATAAATAACTTATTTATTTATAAATAAATAAGTGCAAGAAATACTTATGGATAAATACTTAAAAATATATATCTTTATTATTTTTATAATTTTATAATTTATTATATTTATTATTATTATTATTATTATTATTATTATTATTATTTATGTTGAGGTAATGAGAATTTGTGGTGTTTAATTGTGATAAAAAATAATGTCACTATGATTGATTGATTGATTGATTGATTGATTGATTGATTGATTGATTGATTGATTGATTGATTGATTGATTGATTGATTGATTGATTGATTGATTGATTGATTGATTGATTGATTGATTGATTGATTGTTTAATTATTTTGGTTGGGATGAAACATAATAACATAATACAGGTTTCGTGAGATTCACCCATTGACATCTCTAAGTTTAAACCAGCCACAACCAAAATTCATGAACATTTAAATCATTAAATCAAAATGAAAGCAATGCTTCTTCCTTGTATTATTATGTGAAGATAGGTGTGCAGTAATATCCACTAATCTGTCATGAGCTAAGCTTTAATGGAAATGTTCAGAATGAACAACATAACGTGCAATCTCAGTGGTCTTCTAACCCCCGTAGACACACCTCAAGGGGAATTATATTACTCTGACACATATTACTCTGAGTGCATATGTTCATAAATCAAATCCAACCTATGGAGAACGCTCTGTCAGTTCTCCCTTTCCCTTTTCTCCTCCTGTGAGTGCGCTCATTTGATAAAACTAAAGTTAATCAGCATGCTCATTAGGGATCTGACTACCCAGGTAACATTGCAGATTGTCGAGGGTGCAGGGAGTTCTCCGCGTTTCTCTCTTCCTCTTGTGATGCATTGCTATTGGCTTTCATTTAACAGCAACTTCCATCAGATTTCTTTGTTCCTTGCTCTTTTAACGAACACCCTTTGAATCAGAAGATTACTCTGAGTAGTCTAATTATCAGTAAATGTGAGTAACAAAATGTTTCTGATTTACCATTATGATATTGTACCATGTACACAGCTCTTAATTTAATATCTGATTACCTCCTCCTTAATGCAATGCACTGCATGCTGGGATACACAGTTGTTTGAAATTCATTATCATGTAAATGATTGAATCAAGGAAAGTCCATGGACTCCATAGTAGCAAGCAATTACATTTTGCTTTGTGCGAGTTTCTGAGGTAGATAATGGACACGCACACACATTTCTACCTCAACATCTTATCATCTGCCTCAGGAGGTGTCATTCTTAGTGTTTTTTGATACCCTTGTACGCTGCTGTAGAGGTCGCCTGAACAGACTGGCGGGAAAAAAAAGTAGATTTTAAACGCAGAGATTAGCTTTTCACTTTCACGCTGGCTGTAGTGCCTATTAACAGTGCCGTTGACAGTTTTTAATTTACTTTGAATCTCTGAGTCACCAGACCTTTGAGCACAAACTGGTTTTGGAAAATTAGCGCTCTTCATTCTCCTTTCCACTCCACCTTTAACTCAGCATCAAAATTTGTCACATTTTCTCTTTCAAACATCCCTCACCACGGCGGTATTCTGATCATGTTCCGCGCGAGAGTTCAAAGAAGACTATGAATGCATTTGTAATGAGCATGCTCGCTAATCATTCCATAGCATAACACGCCTCTGAGGAGCCAGCGGAGAACATCCTGCTCGATGCTTCAAAGCTCTGTGCTTAAGCATCCCACAGTCCTCCAAGGACAAACTTTTGTTGGGCATATCAATAGTGAAGGTGGCCCAAAGGCCTTTGTTTACTGAACTGAAAACTATGAGAAGAATATGCACCGAACATAGAGAAAATCTCTTTTGTCATTGTCTGCTTTTTATTTTTTTTAATTTGACTTATATTTTATTAATGTATTTGATTTATATGCTGGGTTAAAAACAACCCAAGGTCGGTTGAAAATGGACAAACCCAGCGGTTGGGTTAAATGTTTGCCAAACATGCTGGGCAGTTTTATTTAACCCAACTATTGTTTAAAAATTGTACTTTTTGGCTGGCTTAAAATGAACCTAAAATAGGTTGGAAATTAAAAATCAGACACATAATTTCTAGAAGAAACAATAATAATCAAAAGGTGAACATTTACACTCTAAAAAATGCTGGGTTAAAAACAACCCAAGCTGGGTTAAATATGGACAAACCCAGCAGGATGGGTTAAAGGGCACCTATTATGCCCTCTTTCACAAGATGTAATAGAAGTCTCTGGTCTGGTCAAGTTTCAGCTGAAAATACCCCACAAATTTGCCCCTATTTGGGGCTGAGCAAAAACATGCCTTTTATTATATTACTATATGCTGGCTAAAACAATAAATCCAAAATTGGTTGAGAAATATGGCTGGGTGAAAACAACCCAGTCCCTGGGTTTGTCCATATTTAACCCAGCATTTTTTAGAGTGTATGAATAAGCAATTTAATAAATGTATGTTCATTAAACTTATTAATAAATGTTAATTTATTAAATGTTAATTTCCTAAATATGTTGGGTTCATTTTAAGCAAGCAATACAATATATTTTTTTTTAAATAGTTGAGTTAAATAAAACTACCCAGTAGGTTGGGGGAACATTTAACCCAACCCCTGGGTTAAAATAACAGTCGCTGGATTTGTCCATTTTCAACCAAACTTGGGTTGTTTTTAACCCAACATTTTTTAGAGTGTATATGTAAGCTATTTAAAAATAAATAAATAAATATAATAATAATAATAATAATAATAAAATGAAAATAGTTATGTCTGTGTTTCTTCAAATTGGTACTTTTGGCCCCATCAATTTTAGCTTTTCACAACCTCAGTAGTTTAGTTCATTTGTCTGTTAACTAACAGTAAATAAACATGCACACCATAAAATGTATCATTTTTGCCCTTTTTTTGCCCAATGAAAGTCATTACCACCACATCTAATATCATGTATTATGATTAATAGCATTCAGTGGTGAAAATGACATTTTAACCATTATAGAAATATTATGGCTAACTCCTTTTTCTTGCTATGGCTCATTTCACAGCTATCATGTTATGCAAGCCAAATATGTGCAATGAAATATTATTTTACACTTTTTGCTTAACCTGATAAAACACTCTAATAGGTAAATTCATCTTAAGCACCTCGCTGACACTTTTGACTTGTTGATAACCAAAATTGTTGGTCATGGTAAGGACAGTCAATGTGTAAAGATGTATTTTGATTATTTCCACAATAAATACTGAAATGTTTGATGATTTTTTCACTTTGTTTATAAATGTCACAGTTATGTTTTGTTATATTTTAGTCATTCACTGCAATTAAGTATGGTTTCGTTAGTTTCCTGTTTCTTTTCTTTTCCTTGTTTTTACGGATATTTTTTTAGAGTGTAGCATTATAACAACTTTCAACACACAAATGTATCTAATATGAGAAAACAGCACTGTGTTACCCCACATATGCTTGACCGGAAGAAGCAGAAGCGGCGACTGCGGCATAATAAAAGTTCAGCTGCTCTCGAGTCATGTGTCGCGCTCTTCTCATTAGCAATCTCTCCAGTGGCCTCATTTCTGCTCGCACATCACTCGGTCCTGCTCTGCTTCATAATACAGTAATGTTAATAATTTCATCCATTAACATGATTTCTGCCTGAGTCCCATCCCGATTCTTGTCCACCGGCTGTAGATGTGAAGACAACACCTCCCATGATTCCACGCAAACAAGGCATCATCAAGATACGCCACTGTTTTGAATAAGCGACCTCTAGTGGCAAAAATGTACATATTGTGCCTTTAATAATTCATATTTTTAGAATAGATTTTCATATTTTAAGATTGAAAGTCTAGGACAAGAATAAAATAATACAATCTACTTGCAACAACAACAACAAAAAAGGCTTAGTAGACAGCTGTGACCTTCATATAAACATTGAAATTTGTTTGTTTTAATACAAAAATCTACCACAATAGCACATATACTTGAAGAAACAGCCATATATTTTCTGTTGCTTTAGAGGAAAAAAGAACTTGCATCCTCAGAACTGACAGCTGAATCCTTTTAAACTGCACAGATATGGAGATTTATTGAAACTCCTGGCACAAGTACGGACACGTGTGGCATGACCAGAAAATCTGAGTGCCTAGAAACTTTTCAGTTATAGTCAGTAAGTGCATAACGGTCAAACAGGGTGGCCGGGATTCCTGTTTCCCCGGTCTAGATGCTACAGCAGTATTACCTCCATACATCACGTAAAATTAGCAGCAGGGGCCCCGTCAGGTCCGACATTGCCACTTAATCTTAGCTTTTTGGCAGAGTGTTGCCATAACGGGTCAAGTGGTGGCCATTAATCAAACATCCCAGGTGCAATGGAAACGGTGAGTGGGAGGGGGTTACAGTGTGTTGGGGGGCATCTCAGAACGGTGCAGAAACTTCTCTGGGAATTAAGCCCGGTCATAAAACCTTACCCAAGGAAATAATCCAGTCTATTCCATAAAAGATTAAACCCCTTAAAGAAGATGGATCGCCTTTTTTACTTTATCTTGCAGGTATAATCCTAGATTATTGGAAGACTACTTGAAGCAGAGAATCTGGAAAATTTATAGGAGCTGAGAAATCCATCCTCATGCCACTTGGCAGAAGTATGGATTATGCGTGTGAACAGACAGTGAAGAATTAATTGCCATTGTGCCTCTGCTGAAAGTCACATGAAGCTTCCTTTCCAGCCTGTTCTTGCTTACCCTCGATGTATGTATGCATGTTGTCTATGAAACATTGGTGCACCACAATCTGAACTGTTGATAGGAAATTCATTAGTGTCACAATCCATAAGAGGAGAGGACGAAGAAGGTGACGAGAAGAGGGGTCGCTGCAGCAGACTTATTTAACAAATTAAACAAAGAAGGGTAATCCAGAAAAAAAAGAGTAAACCCATACAGCAACATCACAGCTTTAGACAATACATAAAGACAACACCAAACAAAGAAGTGAATGAACTGAGGGATTGAATACACACACTAAAGAGCAACTCAACAAAAAAACAGGTGCACGACTTAATCAGTCTCTCCAACTCATAAGGTGAATCAAGGAAATACAAACTAAGACTCAGTGGAAACGAAATTCATTCTATAAATATCTTGTTTAAGTGTTCAAATCGGCATGAAAAGGAAGTTGGAATAGTCTGTTCTTCCCTATTGTGATGTATATGAGCAAAATGGATTGTCGAAGAAGAAAAAATGTAGGGCGGGACCTGATTTTGTCTATTTGGAATTGATTGGATGGTTGTGATTTGCTATTGGTCCATCTCATGTGAGTGACAGGTCGCCCCTCCCTCATGCCTTTAAACACATCATCAAAGAAGAGAAGAGATGTCGCTGCAAGAGGGAGAGGAAGTTAATTTGATTAAAGATTATGAGGGCATATGAAATAAAAAAAATAATGATGTGCACGAATAAACAGTTTATGATCAATACTGCAATATTGCATAATAAAACAAGAATTTTCGATTTTGATTTCATGGTGACTTTAAGCTTGCTTAAAGAGCAAGAAAATTAATTTGCAAATGTTGTTAGATGAGAAAACTTCATTTGAAACATTTTCATTTATTGTTAATTTTTACTTTTATATTTATACATTTATAAATGTGTAAAATGTGTTTATATGTATACAATTATATATAGACAAGGTAAATATAGGCTACAAAATGAAAATTATGTTTGTAATGAAATTCATTGACTATATCTTTAGATTGATGGCAACTAATGAATTTGCCAGATAAAATAATATATGAATGAAATCTGTGCCCTTAATATTTTTACCTTATTGCTTAACCTTACCAATGTCAGGTATTGGCTGAAATGCTCACAATGAATAATAAGTCCCCCTCAATAATTTTATCCCTTAAAACTCATCTGTGATCACCAAAATGACACACTGAAACATTTTTTTCCATAAAAAAAAAATTCTTCATGCCTTAAAAATGCTTGTATGTAACTCTACACCCTTGCCTCACTTTGTATATGCGATTCTATGAATATGCAAATTATCCCCGCCTCCACTCACTCACATTAGTTCAGAGATCCAGTCTTGACAATCACACATTGACGTGATTGGTTACAAGGTAGTTTGTGACGTCAGAAACGCCTGCGAAGTCTTTGGTCACTGCAGTTTTAAGGTGAAAATACTCAGCAATGCTTAAAAGGTTGACTTTAACAGAGCAGTTTACTTACAGTGAATACTAAGTTAAAGCATCATGTATATATAATTTTTTTAATATGCTGTGAATATGCCCCATATCATTATCTTCCACAGTCTTGCATAAGTCTCGTCAGTATCGAAAGGTTTCTGTTTCTCCTGCTACCTGATAAAGAAAGTTGTCAAACGTGGAGCTCCACCCTGTCTGTGAGTACATCTCCCGTAGTCTCCTGGATTACGCTTAACTCCTCCGAAATCTTGCCCTGGTGCAACATCAAAAGAAAAAAGCACATGGGAGCATCACGAAACTTATTAGAGGAGCCCTACGCTGTTTCTCTCTGTGTCTAGCTTGATTTCTTTCGCTCTTTCAGCATCAAATGTTTCTTTTTATGCCCTGAGTTCGCAGATTTGATTTTAAAGTAGTCTTGAACCACCTGCAAACTTGAGGGTGAAGTTTCATGTCTTCATTAAAAAGGTGAACCGCTTTACAATGCACCGGCCCACAACAAATCCATTTAAAGGAATGATTCTGGATGTAAAACGTCTGATATTTTATTACCTTCCTATAAGCTGAGTATCAAAATATGATGATTCATTGACAAGGCACACATTAGTGTGTGACAGTCAAAAAATGTGTATGTACTGTGAAAGTTTGAGTAATGACCAAATGCCTTTTTTAAAGGAACAGTTTTATGCACTTTTATCATGTTTCTCTTTCCTTTAGAGCTTGGCAGCCTCTGGTAGCTCTCTGCTTTCATAGTATAAAAGAGAACATGCAAAAGATCTCCTTTTGTGTTCCACAGAAGAAAGTAAGTCATCAGGTTTGAAGCAACACGAGGGTGAGTAAAGGATGAAAGAATTTTAATTTTCCTTTGAGGCACTGCCATGTGACAGTTATCCAAGAGAGCATCAAAACAGCTGATTACCCAAAAGCCCTCTCTCTCCAAAAACACATTTATCCATACTCATTTGTTAGAATAAAGACAAATGAAGTAGTCACATTAAGCAATATAATGTGTTGGTGTATACAGTCAGTAATTGCACAAGGAGAACTGTTACATATACAGCTATAAGTGATAATAATGTAATTTAGGAACAAAACCAGCAGCACTTGTGGCGTGGAGGGGTCAAAAATAAAATAATGTCACCATGATGTGTGATATAACAAAAACCACTACATATATACTAGGCACGTCCTGATATTGCTGAGTTAGATGCGTTCCTGGATCAACATATTTTGTTGATCCTGAAACAACATTCTAGTCTGAAAATTTGGACCCACTTTATATTAAGGGGCCTTAACTACTATGTACTTACATATAAATTAATCATTTAATACAATGCACTTATTGTGTACATACATGTTTTTACATTGTACTTATATTTTAAAAACACCTGCATGTAATTACATCTTTAATTAATTTCTGTAATTACATTTAATATGACACTGTTGACCCATCCCCTAACCCTTACCCCTATCCTTAAACCTACCCATACCACCAAAGCTTTCCCTAACCTTACCCGTACCCCACCTCAATAGCTGCAAATGTGTTTTGCAATTCAATATGAATCCAATAAGTACATTGTACTTATTTTTTGATGTAAGTACATAGTAGTTAAGGCCACTTAATATAACGTGGGACCGAAAATGTAGTCTTAACCCTATTCCTACGCCTAAACCTAACCCTACCCATAAGTTATCCCAAAAATCAGAGGGAAATGATAGATGAATAACACTGATGTAGAAGCACCAATTCATGATTTTAAGCCAAAACTTGAGATAACCTGTAAACTTGTCCCTCAAATCTGATTGGTTAATTTTAATGTTGTTCCAGGATCAACAAAAATGTTGACCAAGGAAGATGTTGAACTCAGCAATATCAGGTTATGCCAAATACTAGGCATATATATTATCTCATTCTCAATTACTTTGTGCTTCTACAACTTCAGTCGCTTACCATTTAGCAATTCATCATCTCTTAACATTCTGCCAGGAAACAGAAAGCCTAGAATAGGGTGTGATAAGTAAAACACCAGAGAAAAAGTGAGAAATAGAAAGAGGTGAGCAGCACGGAGCGTTAAGGGAATGAGAGAGAGATTTGGTGGTGGTTGGGGCAGCAGATGAGGAAAAACAGCAGGATCACTCATTTGGAGGCTTTGCATGTTTGTTCACACGTGCCCACCTCTCGACATTGCCAATTGCCAGATGAAAGACAGCGCAGACTGTGTAAAAGCCCCCAGCACTTTGATTTCGGCCTGTGACAAATTAGAGAAAGAGAGGTGGGACCAGGATAAAGAGCTGTGAACATCCTAAGGCCAACATAAAGAAGCATCACTCTAGCGACTTGTATCTTACAACACCAAAACGTGTTGAAGTCTGTTAGTTAGTTAAAGCTGATGGGTGTGTAATTGATCAAAAATAATGATTGTTTGCACTACGCCTATCCGCCATTGGTTGAACACACTTATAGTCCCGCCCTGAACTCATGCTATTGGTTGAGCCTGTCTCGGGCTGGTTTGACGTCAGTGATAGCTCTTGTGTGTTTTGTGACTGACTGCAGCACAGAAACTTTAAATGTATCTTGTGATGTATCAAATGCTGATAACTTCAATTTCCCAAAATTTCATGGCTTCCGAAGACTTGCGTAGCGTTTTTATGGTGCATTGTCTGACTGCATTGTCTGTTTTAAATAGATAGGTTGGAGGCAATATGTGGTTTTAGTAACTAAAAAATATTTATATTACCGTTAAAGGCAGAGTAGGTGATTTGCTTCAAAAACATTTAATGTGTAGAAGGCATAGGAGCATAAAATGTTCATCCAATCATATCCCTCGGTCTTACCTGCCTGTCAACATATGTTTTACATACCCTTGTGCAGGCATCATGTTTAATGCCGTCTCTCTTGGTACTTTTGTTTGCTCCCTGCTGTACGCGTTCATGTGTTTTGGAGGAGGCATGGTTTTGGAGACGCTCTAAAGGGAGGGTGGGATCCTGTGCTTTCAAAGCTAGCTCGCTATTACTAGCCTCTCCGAAAATGACCTACCCTACATCTAAGCAATATCACAGAGGAAGAGTGCTGTTAATATTACTGCAGGTAATCACAAATTAGATTAAAAAAAAAAGATTAAAAAAAAAAAGATTGCAAGTGTGATATTGCTTTTATACAATTATTCAAAGAATATACAGTTTAGTAACTTAGACTCAAATATTGTCAATTACTCTGTTTTGATAGTCAGTTGTGTCACTTTACTGCCATTCACAAATCCTCTCCCATGGCCTCATGGTGTCCATTGTGTGCACACTTCAGAATCTCGCCAGAAGTATTAGTTAATTTTGATACTTTTTGACCTAAAAAATACCTTAATTTTACATTTTTTGACCTTAATTACTATATTAGGGAAGTATGTGATTTCGGATGCAGCCACATTACTGAATGAATCAATGTTTTGAATGAATTGGTTGAAAGATTTAAACGAACGAAACTTAGCACCACCTATTTGTGTAATGATAACACACAAAACAAATCACTGAGAAATCCCCACCAATACCACACAGATTTAGCTCTAGCTTTAAGACGGGTGTAAATTGTTGTGTTTGAGGGGGAGACTATATTGGTTGTTCTATTGATTAAGATTCCAATCAAATTAAATGTAAATTGGCTGACAATTCCCAAAGTTACGTTTCCTGGGGCTACTTTTTGTGTGATGAGAAAACACTTGGTGTTAGGAATAGGGATTCACTCAAGTTAAAACCAAATCCCCAACGAGTGAAATTGAAAAAACCTGTTGGAAGAAAGTAATTTCAGCACTCAATAGGCAAATAATGTTAGATAATGATGAATAATAATGTCCACATTCATTTTACAAAGCGTGCATAAAAGGAACATCCAAATAAACCTGTTAATGGGAAAAAACAACAAGCAGGACAGGCAATTGAATCAGTGCCAAGATTAAAGTCTTGGGGAAATCGTTGGCTGCTTGGCAGCACCTCCTCCTGCCCGACCTTGCCCGCAGCGAGAGTGGCATAGGGGGCATCACCCCCACCAGTCTGTCTGCATCTGCGTGATTAGATAAACCATAGGGGACCAACTGGGGAAAAGCACACAGTGCCAAAAGAGCGCTTGAACATGTGAGGTCCCAAGAAGCTCCAAAAGCTGTTAATGAAGTCTGTCATTCAAAGCGTGGCCATATAGAGAAGAAAGAAAAGGGCAGCTTCTGATACTGAAAGATTGTAATCGGGCTCTCATGGGGAAGTGTGGGAATTCTGTTTAAAAGATATTAACAATACTATTTTTATAAGAAAGGAATAATATTAGAGAGTTTTTAAATAGGACTGTAGACTCTTAGCATATTAGTTTTCAGATAGTTCTTTAAAATTGGGTGCCTTTAAAGGTTTGATGTAAATTAAAATTCTGTCATTAATTACTCACCCTCATGTCATTCCAATCCTATAAGACTTTTGTTCATCTTTTCGATATTTTTAAATGAAATCTGAGCGATTTCTGTCCCTCCATTGACAATCTGCAGCTATGCAACTACCACTTTGATGCCTCAAAAAGCTCATAAAGAGATTGTAAAACTAATCAATATATATTAAGCGGTTTAGTCTAGTTCTGTAGGCTACACAATCATGGGGAAGACTGCTGACTTGACAGTTGTCCAAAAGATGACCAATGACATTTTGCACAAGGAGGGCAAGACACAAAAGTTCATTGCAAAAGAGGCTGGCTGTTCACAGAGCTCTGTGTCCAAGCACATTAATAGAGAGGTGAAGGGAAGGAAAAGATGCAATAGAAAAAAGTGTACAAGCAATAGGGATAACCACACCCTGGAGAGGATTGTGAAATAAAACCCATTCAAAAATGTGGGGGAGATTCACAAAGAGTGGACTGCAGCTGGAGTCAGCGCTTCAAGAACCACTACGCACAGACATACGCAAGACATGGGTTTCAGCTGTCGCATTCCTTGTGTCAAGCCACTCTTGAACAACAGACAGTGTCAGAAGCATCTCGCCTGGGCTAAAGACAAAAAGGACTGGACTGCTGCTGAGTGGTCCAAAGTTATGTTCTCTGATGAAAGTAAATTTTGCATTTCCTTTGGAAATCAGGGTCCCAGAGTCTGGAGGAAGAGAGGAGAGGAGAGACACACAATCCACGTTCCTTCAGGTCCAGTGTAAAGTTTCCACAGTCAGTGATGGTTTGGGGTGCCATGTCATCTGCTGGTGTTGGTCAACTGTGTTTTCTGAGGTCCAAGGTCAACGCAGCCGTATACCAGGAAGTTTTAGAGCACTTCATGCTTCCTGCTGCTGACCAACTTTACAGAGATGCAGATTTCATTTTCCAACAGGACTTGGCACCTGCACACAGTACCAAAGATACCAGTACCTGGTTTAAGGACCATGGTATCCCTGTTCTTAATTGGCCAGCAAACTCGTAGAAAATCTATGGGATATTGTGAAGAGGAAGATGCGATATGTCAGACCCAACGATGCAGAAGAGCTGAAGGCCACTATCAGAGCAACCTGGGCTCTCATAACACCTGAGCAGTGCCACAGACTGATCGACTCCATGCCACGCTGTATTGCTGCAGTACTTCAGGCAAAAGGAGCCCCAACTAAGTATTGAGTGCTGTACATGCTCATACTTTTCATGTTCATACTTTTCAGTTGGCCAAGATTTCTAAAAATCCTTTCTTTGTATTGGACTTAAGTAATATTCTAATTTTCTGAAGTACTGAATTTGGGATTTTCCTTAGTTGTCAGTTATAATCAATCATAAAAATTAAAATAAATAAACAGTTGAAATATATCAGTCTGTGTGTAATGAATGAATATAATATACAAGTTTCACTTTTTGAATGGAATTAATGAAATAAATCAACTTTTTGATAATATTCTAATTATATGACCAACACCTGTACTGCGTAGAGGGAGAATAAGATAAACAGAGGAGGATAGGGAAGCTGGAAGAATTGTCGCTGGGATTGCTGCTTATATACGCTCGTAATGATGATTGACTAAATGTTTAGGCTCCTCCCGAACTACATTTATGCTGGTCAAAGTCGTTTTTTGGCAGGATGGTCTTCCGATGATTAAAGTATACCAATTTTACATATTTCAAGCTTATTATGTCAAGTTTTCCCTCAAGACATAAATTAATCACCAATTCATTTAAAAGATGGATCTTGCCTGAATTCAGATACTTTTTCTGTGGTGAGTCACTGGATAATTTACATTGTGCATCTGTTGTGTGGCCGACGCTGACGTCATTTCTCAGCTTCTGATGAAGAAAGAAAATGTTCCGCACCTTTAAGTGGCTGAGATAGTGCTGTCGTTCTTGTTGCATGACTGAGAACTTTTCTTTCTGCATTCCCAAGTCCTTGTTAATGAGATGCAGTGAAGTGTCATACACTGCCCGGGGCCTTTGTCTCTCAGAACAGCTCCTCAGCAGCTCAGAGGGGAGCTGTGCTTATACATCGTGGTTGGCAAGAACAAAGAGAGACCCATTCCTACAGTAGGATGTTAGTACCAGCTGCTCTACACATTTAATGTGAAGCACAATCTGCTAATCACTAAAAATGTAAAACTGAGATTGTTTTGAAAAAGGCATATATGTTCCTTTAACCATTTAGACCTCCTCAGACTTGGAACTAACATTTATTTTTTTAGCAGTTTTAGCCTATTATGGCATACAAACAGCTTAAGGGTGATGTGTACAATTATCTGGGTTTTCACCCGCATATTTTAATATAAATTTTGGAATATCACATTTTAAAAATGCTATATATAACCATAAAGCAAATAAAAACTGCATACATTTTTATTCGGTAAGAAGATGTGCATAAGACGTGCATAAACTGTGATGAAAACAAATTCACTAAAATTCTTGTAATTGATGACTGGCTACTATTATTTATCAGAATCCCACTTTATTTGCAAATTGCTTTTACAATAATCTCCATAATTTAAATTCACAACATGGAAACATAGCAATAGTTTCAATTAGGTGTGGGCGATATGACCAAAATCTTATATCATGATATGAGTGGTGTTATTTCATGATAATAATACATATCACGATATAGTAATTTTTGCTTTGAATAATGTTTTTATATCAACATTTTTGATACATAGACAGCATATAATTCTTATCGCCAATGTCAATATCACAAAAAAACTAATACTACTGTAGCTTAACTACATAAAAAACTGAAGCTTACTGAAGACATGTAAACAGTCAGTGATAAAATAAGAACAAATAAACTAATTACAAGCAATAGGACAAAAAACTGCAATACAACAGACACAACTAAAATAAACCTACCTGAAAAAAATGCTACATAAATTGTATAAAGTTGTCAAATGTATTTAAAAAAAAATGACCACTGCGTGGTCTTCACTGTGTAAATTAAGTATACATTTGTTCTTATTAAAGTTGCAAAAAATGAGAGATTTTCTCTTTTGTTGTTTGATTAACATGAATGACAGAGCAGGAATATTAGGCTGTTGTGACTTTAAGAGCTGGCCAGATCTAATATATTGTTTCACATGCGTTTTCTTTCTCAACTGTTTATGTTAAATGAAGGCATAAATGACTGTATTTACTAGATACTTGCAAAGACAGACATTTTGAAACATATTAGTGTATGTATTTAACCATTCAAGGCCAATAAAGCAGCAAAAAGTACACAGTTCCGTACACATGCGCTCACTGAGCTTGGGCTTCATGTGCGCTCGTCTCTCAGACAGTGCGCATATGGCAAAATGAGATCTGTTTCACTGCCTATTGTGCTTCAACGGTTTAAAATCACAAAGCTTAAGCTTAAGCTTTACGATAAGCTTTTGTGACCAGACACGCTGCACAGCAACCTGAAATGAGCATAATGGCACTAGAGACTATAGTCCATAATCTCTACCTGTTGACACATTTCTACTGGTTAATCGTGTCTGCCGGTATACCGCCCATCCCTAGTTTCAGTATTAAAATATTTCTCCAATCCTAGCTTAATATCCAGATTTGTGAAACACAAATTAGGCACTTTTTCTTATAAAAACCCATCGCTTTGCTTCAGAAGGCATTTATTATCCCACTGGAGTTGTATGGATTACTTTTATGATGGATGGATGCACTTTTTAGAGCTTCAAAAACATGGGCACTATTCAATTCCATTACAAAGCTGGGAAGAGACAGTATATTATTTACTACAACTCTGATTGTGTATGGCTGAAAGAAGATAGTCATATACAGGATGGCTTGAGGGTGAGTAAATTATGGGATAATTTTTATTTTTGGGTGAACTATTCCTTTATCATGCTCCAGACTTAAAACTGTGGCTTAGAATGGTATGTAATTTAGTTTCAGAAGTCCAATAATCAAATGTTTGTAACAGCATATGTTAGTCTTACCGGTTAAATGGATGTCCTGATAAACATACAAAGCATTTGTTAAACAGATATATGGGTTTAGGTAAATGGATTGAGCAGTCCTTGCCTTTGGGTTTCACTGAGGATCATTGGAATAAAGTGTTGCTAGGTTTATAAATGAAGATGGAAGCTTTTTTTTTTAATACCATGTTTCCTTGTAAAACTGTTCTGTTTCTTTCCCCCTCTCTCTCTACATATAATAAGTATTCCAGCCCCCTTCTCTCCGAGTCTGTCTTCTCCACAGTGTTTGGGCTGACTTCACTTACTTAGCGATGTCCTTTTTAGAGATAATAAAACAAATGACCATAGATAAATTATATTTGACAGTTTAGTTTCCAAGTGTAAGTATCAATTTCCTTCAGGGCCTGAGATATCAGAGAGACAACTGAAAGAGCCCCAGCTGCACTTATTTGGCCTTCGAAAAGCCAATCATCTCCTCTTCTGCTGATAAAACACTGTATCCTTGCATTGCTCTATTCTCCTGATTATTTGCCAGTAATTTGTTGCTTTGGGAGTAAATTGTCACATACATACACCCCAGATTTACTCTGTACCCTGCTGAAAGACTAGCATGAATGTTAGTGCTGGTATAGAATGGACTAGCAGCAATGCCGTTAACCAGAAAAATTTAGCAGGTAATATTTTCTGAAGTGGCTAGTTAAACAAGAACTGTGTGCTACAGTCTTTTAAGCTCGTAAATGTATTAGTTTAACCTTTAGTTTAGTTTTTAACCCCTGTATGATATGTAAGCGAAAATGTAGCATTAGCAATATTTTCAGGCCTGTGTGGAATCAAGTCTTTTTGTCTTATTTTACCGGTTGAAAATTTTTCTAAACAAGGTAAATTTACTTAAGCAATACTGCACAAGATATTAAGACCTTTTTCAGATAATGTATCTTTATAACAATAGTATTTTGTTACTTTCACTCAACTTGGTTATACTCAAAACCCTGGCCTCAAGAAGCATGTTAGTGGCTGCAGCCTTTAGCATCTTTGTTAGCGTGCCCGCCTCCCACGATGGAGACCCCGGTTCGAATCCCGCTCGAAGCAGGTCAAGTAGTACTGGTTATACTTATCAAGTAAATTGATTTTGAATTCTAGACATTTTAACTGCTAAACACCTTTAAATAAGTAGAAAAGTCATTCAAAAAACATTCTAAAATGTGGAAACTGTGTATTCTGGTGGGATTGTTCCTCTGCCCAGTTAGGGTCAAGGATGAAAAAGCACTTTTCACCTAATTTATCGATGATGCCAAAGATTAGATATGGCCAGAGAATTATCTGCTCATTACTTACCATGATAAACTGTGCAGGACTAGCATCAATAGGGGACCGTGTTGAAGCAATCCAATTAAGACATGAAAACCTGGAGCCTCATTAGAGTGAAGATCCATGATGATGCTAATGGTTTCTAAGCGAGATCCTGTCTTGAATACTGATGACTGCCGCACGTCACCTTGCACAGGTGAGCTCTCGGAGAGGTCATTTTATTGTCATCCAGCCATAGTTTAGCATTCAAAGGGACGGTCGCTGCTAAAAATGAAGCCTTGTATAATCAACTTCAATTAAAAATTCTTGGTCAATTGTGCAAACCCACTAGAGAAATCAGAGCTGTTGGTAGAAAGATGATTAACTGATAATAAGATTCTAGTCATCATGTTTTGGTTATGAGCACCAGAAGTCATAGTCAACACCAAGCCTTTTCCCTGAGCCGTTCACTTCAACATATCATCTCAAACACTCAACGATTGTAGATTAAACACACTCTCAGTGATGTCACATTCAATTGCATTTTGAGTGACAAATGAAAGACCTCTGCTATTGATTGCTATTGCTATTGTTTCTTTTTGCAACTTAGACATTTGACATCAGAGCTTGACATTAACACCTGCTAACCCGCCAGATGCGGGTGGATTTCAGCAGTGTTTAAGCACTTTGGTGGGTTGAATTTTATATATAATATACATTTTTCACTTTATCTGAAATAATAAACTAAGTGCAATGTAGTGTCAAAAATATCATTTTTTTTTTATACATATTGATATTAAAATATATGAAATGCTTCTAATATTCATTTTACACAGAATAGATACATGATAGTAGCTGAGCTTTCTCACTCTCTCATTTCTCCGACAGCGAGTTGACACACAAACCCGCCTCCCCTCACTCACTCATTTCATTTGCTCTGGATGAATATTGTTGGTATTACAGGGCTTGAATTTTGGTGTGGGATTGCGTATATTGCGCATTTTTATAACATATATAACATAAAGCCACCTTTCAGTATTAAATTGAGTTCTTTTTCACTGCGTATTGCACTTAAACAGTCAAATACACACAAAATAATGGCAAAATGCTTGACTTGGTGAGTCTTCAGGTAAACACAGTCAGTTATGTTTTAAGTAAACATAACCAGAAAGAAAACGCATGTGTAACAGTGTAATGGATCCATGCATCAGGTCTTAAAGTGACAGCAGCCTAATATACCTGCTGCCAAATTATGATATAATATTAAAAATATCTATATGGCCATTTTTCCCCATGGTATCGCTGTCCAATTTGTGGCCAGTGAAAATGCTGAGTGGCTAGTATCTTTGGAAAACCTATAGGAAACAGAGGCTGGTAAGCAAAAAAGTTAATGTCAAGCCCTGAATATATTAGTGGCCAAAAGTGGTGCCTCTTCACCCTTTATTTATTAAAAATTTGTCAAAGATTTTGTAATCATATTACATAGTTTTGCTTGGAGTCATTTTTATTTGTGTTAAAGCAATGAAACCATGTCAAATGATGCCAAATTGGGTGGATATTATTTTTGGCCAGGCTGTCATACAAAGAAATTACGAACACATGCAAAAACGAGAGAAAAACAACAAAATATTTTTAACTGATTTTGTTGAAGTCAGTGTGTGCTTTTTCCTGTAATCCTTTTGTTTTTCTATGCTTTTTTTGTTGTTGACATATTTATGTTACCACCTTCACTTTGAGTTTTGCACGGACAAGCACAGAAAAAGATTCTACAGAAAATGTAAAATCTAATTTCACATGCTGTTTTTTTTTTTTTTCATCCTGACATTTTGATTTTTATGTTCCTTGGTAGAGCAAATGATCTTTCTTGACCAGATTTGACATTTAATCTCATTATGTGGATAACATGTTAACCTGTTGCTATGGTTGCCAATATTATTATATAGTCGCTACTGCAAATTTTTTTTATGTAACTCACCACCAAAAGCTAAATCAAACCAAAAATTAATTAAAATGACATGGTGGAATGAAGAGGGAATTCACTAAGATTTAATCATAGCCATGCATGCATTGTTTTAACGCCCAATTCACAAAAGGAGTTATGCAATATAAGTACTGTAACATGAATATACTCACAAAATATGTTCTGAACACAATTGGACACTGCAATTTTGCACCGAAAAACTGCAAACAATTCACCCCAGAGGTTTTGGGGTAATGAAACAAAACTTGCCAATAAATGCTACTTCCATCACTTTCTTGCTGAGTGTGCAGTAAGGTGGGCAGAGGAATGAACTCATGCAACAAAGATGAAAGATGACAGATCGTAGCCTCTGTGGCATGTGAGTCAGTTTGCTGCTCCCCCCGGCGTTTACACAACAGCTGTTGCAGTCCTTATGTGACTCTTCTGTGTTGCCGACTCAAAAACACCTATTATACTCACAAAGGGTTCAGGTGCTCTCAGATTACTCAAAATATGCTTTCCTATACTATTTAAAGACTTGGCAGATTATCAGTGACAGTTTATGGTTTAAATTTTGTTCAGTTCCACCGACAAAGCTATTTTATGGTTTTGGAAAACTTAGACTACACTATAAGAATATAGTGTATGCAATACTTTTACGTTTACTTGTATATGAATACTTTTATGATGTTCCTTTGGAACTTGACAGTCTTTTTGGAAAAAAAGAAGCTTGGCTGTTTTCCCTAAAGAGTAAGTAAATTTACATTTACATATAATCATTTATCGGAAGATTTCTCGCTATATATCATTATATCTTTTTTATATTGCATTTTTGAAAAGCTAGGCCTCTAACCACTCACAGGCCACTGGTGGTACTGCAACTACAAGGATCCATATTTAAACATAATTTCTAATGCTACAGACAGTGCAGCTTCCAAACTCTTCATCTAAACTCTGTGTTCATACATGTCTTACTGTCTTTAGCTACAAAGTAATATCTTAAAATGGATGAAAAAATCCAATTACGGTTACTGCATCAACTCCATGTAATCAACAGATTACTTTAATTATGTTTTGTTTGCTATGCAAATTAGCTCCAAGTTGAGATCTTTGCATGAGGTCTTTAAGTCCAAGGACTGAACCCAAACATCTGGGACCAGCAGTCAATTAAGCCTAGGTTTCTAAATCAAAAAACACCACAGGATAAATAATCCATGTTATTAGATGTAAAGCTAATCAGGCTGTTTTCGTTCTCAAACATTTAAAAACCGAAACAAAATGCTCTAACAAACCAGCAAAGCTGCTAATCTTATTACCAGAGCCTGTAATAGGGCCTCGACAGTTCTGTCCGTGCACCACAGGACCTACAAATCATTTTATCCGAAACAAGGCACAGGGAAACAGTGCATGCATGCAGTGCTGTATGTTGATATATGTAGCATGGCTGCTCTACCATGTGCTTGGCTGCGCCCCAGGCCTGCACAGGCCTTTAGGTGTTCTATGCACTGAAGCAGGACCTCAGCCTGTGTCTGGATGCAGAGCCTTGGCACCCTCAACCAACAGCATCTGCCAACCATTATGCGCCTATACCCTGGGGCAAGATACACCACAGGGAGTTTGGACCAGCCATATCTAGTTTTATTTTCAGGTCAGTAAGGGGTTAAGCTTTGCTTCTTGTCGGTTCCAATTTATTTTGATGGTCCACTTTAGACATTCTACTACCTATAGGTAACTTTGCAACTACATGTCAACTAACACTTAGGCCACATTCACACAGCAGTAGAAAATGGTTGTCAGTCCTGTATTTGAGTCCTTAAAGGGGACCTAAAATGCCCCTTTAACAAGATGTAAGTCTCAAAATACCTCACATATCCTTTATAGCTTGTCAAATTTGCAACTATTTGGGTGTGAGCAAAAACATGCCATTTTTGTGTGTTTCCCTTTAAATGCAAATGAGCTGCTGCTCCCGCCCCGCTTTCCAAAAGAGGGCGGAGCTTTAACAGCTTGCGTTTCAGTTGCTCAACAACAACAAAGCTGGAGAATCTCACGCAGCCAAAATTACGATTGTCAGTAACTGTGTTTAGCCTTACACTGTTCAAACCGGAGCTGGAAACTGATGGAGAGACTCAGGAAGAAGTTAATCTTATAGAATGCAACTGGAAGTTTCTGAATGGTTAGTGGATAAATTTATGTAATTGCTGTAGAGCTGATTCGACTCACTGGCTAGCATGTGCCGTCATGTTAATCTTTTATGCAAATCCAGCATTGAATTGACCCTCATTTGAGAAGCAGTTCAACGTAAAATGACGGCATG
This sequence comes from Chanodichthys erythropterus, assembly GCF_024489055.1. Taxonomy (NCBI): domain Eukaryota; kingdom Metazoa; phylum Chordata; class Actinopteri; order Cypriniformes; family Xenocyprididae; genus Chanodichthys; species Chanodichthys erythropterus. The sequence continues at coordinate 31,326,726 of NC_090241.1, forward strand.
GCAACAACACTCTACTACAACAAAGGCTTCCAGCTAGTGCATGTTTACATTGAAGCTGCTGTTGGCTAATGAAAATGTGATGGATGAACTCACGTCTGAATTAGACTCTGTCATGTCAAAAGTGATAAGACTTTTCAGTTTTGTAGATGTTGCCATCTTTGATATTACTTTGGTCAATGTCACCATAGTTACTAGTACGAGAATACGGGCTTGACTCTCGTTGCACGTTCATACAGACAGTATTCGAGACGGTACTGTAAGTTGCTGTGTGAATGGGACATTTCAAGACTTACACCCGTAAGTAAATGTGGTTGTCAATCCCAAAAACTGACAATGTGAACGTAGCATTAGAGAAATAGTAGACTGTAGTTTGTTAGTATAGACTCTTAGGGTACAGGTAAGTCGAAGAAGTTAACATGTAGTAGCAAAGTTACTTATAGTCAAAGTCTGTTGGGGACCATGAAAATAAAGTGTTAGCAGATATTGGATAGACAGTCTACTAATACTCTAAAGAGTGTTAGCTCACATGTAGTTGCAAAGTTAGTGAAATGTCTGGTAACACTTTAGTTTAGGGTCCAATTCTCACTATTAACTAGTTGCTTATTAGCATGCATATTACTAGGATAATGGCTGTTATTACTTATAAAGCACATATTAATGCCTTATTCTGCATGACCATATTCTACATAACTTAATCCTATCCAATACTTAAACTTAACAACTACCTTATTAACTAATAAGCAGTCATTGTTGTAGTTGTAGTTGTAGTTAGTAGTTATCAATGAGAATTGGACCCTAATCTAAAGTCTGACTGAATGTCTAAAGTGGACCATCAAAGGTCCACAGAGGTGGCCCTACAGAGGATAAGCAGTATGGAGAATGGATGGATATCAATGTTTTCTAAAGGTACTTCAAAGACACAGATGGTAATGGATATGACAATGTTTATATGTTTGGTCTTGGCAGAATAGATCTGTAACGCTGCTGCTGCTGCTGCAGATCAAGTACAAGATTTTCACCTGCCAATACATACACAACACACTCCTGTGAGCAAGTAAGACAAACTGCTGCTACAATAGTATGAATTACCCATAGCAGATCTATACAGGTGGAGCTGGGGAAGGTGGGGGTTTCTGAAAGTGCGCTGCACTGCTACAGCAAATGCTAACAAAGTATTTGAAGGGTGAGCAGCGAGCTCGCTGGCTACTGATACGACAGGAACCAATCAGCTGTGCCCTACAGTTTAGAGAATGATGTGATTACAAGCAGATTGAGTTAATGACCTATCAGTCTGTGCCATCTAAAGTTTCATGACAGAACTTTGTATTTTTGTGGCAGGTTTAAACATTAAATAGATAAAATGTGGATGTGGAAATCAGTATATTGTTTGTTTTATTTCCATATCATTGATCAAAAGCCTGTCACTGGCTTACACAACATTTTTCTATCAAGTTTGACAATTTTTCTGAGCTAGACTTTTGTTATTTTTAATTGTTTATATTTTACATTACATTTATTCTTTTGGCATTCAATGTTTTACATTTTTCCCAAAATGCCTTTTCCTTAGGAACCAACCCCATCATGATCTACTAGTTGACTTTTTGAGCAAGTGTTGCAATATGTAAATTTCTCAAAAATATGCTTTGCATTTTGGTGGTAGAATTTATATTGGGTGCAGGGGGCCGTAATTAATTTTGTGTTAATTATTTTATATCTCATTATATTTTAAATAATTAATCATCTCAAATTAACATGTTAAACTGACAGCCCTAATTCTTACGCACCTAGTTAGAGCTAATTTTCCAATTCCACTTCTCCGCTTCTGTGTTGTCTCTCAATCACCTGTCGTTTCGAGACTCTCATTCAGCACTTCTCAATCATGCATGCATATTTCAGCACTTGAGTGCGCCTCTATCAGCGTTTTTGCTTCTGAATGCATTTCAACATCTAACATCTTCTCAGTAATTTTGATGTGTTGCACTAAAAGAGCATTTTTAGTCTGTAATGACATGGAATATTTTTACACTCTGACACAAAGTGTATTAAAAGCAAATTTAGAAACATAGAAACTGCAAATAATTCCCCACTCTCCTGATCTCTGAGCATCATCTGAGCTGTTCATTTGAATTCTACAACATTACCTTCCTTGTACTTAACATGTCTCCAAGGTTAACATTTTTAATTCAAGACTGAGGGATTCCACAGAGCTGCTCCTTTGAAGTTTCCTGTTTCTTGTGGCTGCAAGGCCGCTGAAAGCCAGTCTATGATATTGACATTAAAACTCAACACACAGAATGATGCCAATTGAAATTTCATATGCTTTCCTTTGGGAAAAAGTATGAGCTGGCCAATCCAGTGTGAGATGAATAATGAAACTAATATTCCATCACCATCTCAGTTTTTCTTTTTCTCCTCTCTACTCTCGCCCTTTATTCTATATTCAGAGTGGAACTCTTTTGTTGCTCCCTGGTGTGCCATGAGACTGAGGTGAGTGTATTAAAGATGTAAAGGCTAAGGGGAAACATTTTTTTTGTGTGTGTGTGTAACGCAAGGACCTGGGCATCATAGGTCAGTGTTTGACAATTAAACATAAGAAGAAATTTCCTATACTTTAGGGCAGTGGTTTTCAACTGGTTCTAGCTGCTTCAGGAGCCAGATTTTACATTGAACAAAAGTGATGATCCATTCTAGTAACAAAATTGTTTATCTTAGAAAAGCAAACAAATTATTATTAATTGAATTCATTTTAGGGTACGTTTACATGACAACAATGCACTAAAAAACTGAAAAGTTTTTTCTTTGCATTTTTGAAACTTTTGTGTACAGACGACAATAATGTCAAAACGATGCCCGTTCACACGGATCCGCTTTATTATGCATGCCAGGCCAGTAGGTGGCGATGTCACTTTGTAAAGAAACACTACATGCCTGTGTACAAATGCATTCTTCTATAGAGCGGTGAACACAAACAATCAACATGTCAAAAACATTAAGCAATTTTGTCTGGATAGTCATTGAGGTTGGTTTATTACTACAAATGACCTTGGACTACAAAGCGACAAAATGTCAGGAAAATGTGGAGTTGGAGTAAAGTCAAGTGTTCATACATGCCTATAGACTAAACACATGCACGTGACATCACTGTTTTCACAAATTTGCATTTTTTTAGTTTACATGAAGAAGGTAACAGTATTTTTAAAAGTATTTTTAGTTTTCAGGCCTCCAAAACCACCTCCATTGTGCGATTTTGGCCACGATTTGGTCGTCTGAGACAAATTTTGAGAATTCTAAAAGATTCCTAGGCTAAAATCTGTAGTCTTTGATCGCTAGTTTGACATGTTCACCGACAGCCGATTAATGACCGTTGCAATCAAATTTGACCTCCGACTAAATTCTCGCAGTGTCAGAAGATTTGGCGCACAGTCCTCCAGTGTGACTTCTCCTACGACGAATGACAAATTGTCCCCCGTTTTTCAAGACAAGCCATGATCAAATTAACGCTAGAGATTCCTTTGTCAGCCACCATTTCAGTCCCGTGTGTAATGCAGCTCACAGTCACCGAACGTGTGTGGGTTGATGATGTAAAACTCCAGACAAGTTTTCATGCATGCGTCCGTTTTTAACGCGTCTTGACTGTGGTACAGTCTGACATAAATGACGGCTGAGATCCCACAGTGTGACATGATGATCATGTTCGTACAGTCTGACAAGCAACAATCGTAAAGGACTATTATAAATCGCACAGTGTGCACCCGGCTTTATGCTGATGACTGTAACGAAGCGGGACTCAGGCAGGGATCCAATTTCAAGCATTTATTATAAAAGAGCGTGGTCATACAGGCAGGGTCAAACAGGAGCAGACAGGTATAACAAGGGACAGGCAGAATCGTGGTCAGGATACAGGCAGTAGATCAGGGCAGGCAGATATCACTCACAGGTCCAGGTAACAATAAACATTCCAAAGGCAGGTGGCAGAGAATCGTAAATGAGTAACAGACAGGATTGGTAACAGACAGGCAGAATTGCTCGGAATTGCAACACAGGTAAACAAGACTTCGCAATGTTGTGTGGTGAATGAGAGTCTTTTATAGTCCAGTTAAAGGGACAGTTCACCCAAAAATGAAAATTTGATGTTTATCTGCTTACCCCCAGTACATCCAAGATGTAGGTGACTTTGTTTCTTCAGTAGAACATAAATAATGATTTTTAACTCCAACTGTTGCTTTCTGTCAGTCAAATAATGCTAGTGGATGGGAACTTTACTATAAAAGTAAATAAAACTTGTATAGACAAGTCCAAATTAAACCCTGCGGATCGTGACGACACATTGATGTCCTAAGACACGAAACGGTCGGTTTGTGCGATAAACCGAACAGTATTTATATCATTTTTTAACTCTAATACACCACTATGTCCAACCGCGTTCAGCATTCGCTTAGTGATGTCTGATTGCGCTTTGACAGCGGCAGTGATGTCTCGCGCATATACTTCAATTGAGAGCGAGACATCACTGCCGCTGTCAGAGCGCGATCAGACCTTACTAACGAGTGCTGCACGCGGTTGGACATAGTGGTGTATTAGAGTTAAAAATGATATAAATACTGTTCGGTTTATCGCACAAACTGATCGTTTCGTGTCTTAGGACTTCAATGTGTTGTCACGAGCCGCAGGGTTTAATTTGGACTTGTCTATGCAAATTTGATTTACTCTTATAGTAGAAGTTCCCATCCACTAGCATTATTTGACTGACAGACGGCAACGGTTGGAGTTAAAAATCATCATTTGTGTTCTACTGAAGAAACAAAGTCACCTACATCTTGGATGCGCTGGGGGTAAGCAGATAAACATCAAATTTTCATTTTTGGGTGAACTATCCCTTTAATGTGCTTCAGCTGGGTGTGGTGATTAGTGATTAGTGTGGAGTGTGTGCAGGTGACTGGCAGGGAGGATTATGGGAATTGGAGTCCAAGTCAGAGCAATTGTCATGGTATCAAGATCCCGCCCATACTCCCCCAGACTCAATCACGAGCACAGCTATCAATCATGACATCACAACCTGTTTATATAGCAACAAATAACTTACTAAAACCAAACTTATTAGTAAATGAACACTTGAACACACATCAGCGTGAATGATTACTTAAAAGTCTATTTTAAGTGTAATTTGATTTTTATAGTTTGGATCACATCCCATTCGATTACATGGAGAGGGCAGGGGTTTGACATATACAGTACTGCAGCCAGCCACCAGGAGGCAATCAAAAATGTTTTGGCTTCATTTTTCAGGACATGTGTGGCAAACTTGCTTCTATTCTTCCTATCACTGAAATCTTCTGCAGCCCACACAAGTAAAGAGGTAATCTGTGAAATTAGGCACACTGATTGGTTTGGAGCAGAAGGAGTGTTTGGAAAACTTGTAACAAGCAATCATTAATTTTACAATTCTGTTTGGTACCAAATGCCAAAAGTAAATTTCTTACAACTTTTCCCAATCTCCCCCTCAATATACTTGTGAATTATTTTTTTTTTTATTAACTTCAGTTTTATTTCATTAATTACTGTCATCGCTGTTACAGTTAAAGCACACATCCAACAACTGAATCATCCATCAGATCCAGCGCATCACCTGCATCCCTTCTCTGTGTATCGGTGTCTCATGCTTGCATCCCAAAAGGTTAATAACCTGCCGAAATGTCAAGGGCACGTCCGGGAAGTGTCAGAGGCCCTGCGTGCTGGGGAAGCCAATGCATCAGCCACTCTGGCTGGAGTTTTGGGATTTGATTTAAATAAATGCAAGTGACCTCAAATAGCCACACTTCAATAAAAGGTGTTGAGAAGGTGGTTTACTCCAGCTTCACGAGTTCTGATGGTGGATAATTATTATTATTATTATTATTATTATTATTATTATTTTTATTAATTTTTTTTTTAAGTAATTTATACGTTTTCTCTCAGTTTACTGAATACAAACAGTATATGTTTATGGATTTGTCAAATGATGGTCTGAATCAAAAAGATAAATCTCTCTATTTTGCTGGCCCTTTTTCTTCATTCTTATCATAAACAGCAAATAAGGTTATTCCATTCTAGTCTATTCTAATTTCATATTTTAGCTAATATACTGTTCAAAAGTTTTAGAATTTTTAATGTTTTTTAATACATTTTAAAATTTTCAGCATCGTTACATGTCACAAGATCCTTCAGAAATCATTCTAATATGCAGATTTGCTGCTCAAGAAACATTTATTATTATTATCTATGTTGAAAAGAGTTGTGCTGCTTAATATTTTTTGTGGAAACATTGTTTTCAGAATTTTTTCAGCATTTATTTGTAATAGAAATCTTTTGTAACATTATAAATGTATTTTACAGTCACTTTTATTCAATTTAATGTATGCTTGCTGAATAAAAGTATGAATTTCTTTTAAAAAAAAATTCTTACTGACCCCAAACTTTTAAATGGTATTGTGTGTACATTATATTTCAAGCCAGCAAAACATAAACATAACCTTTTTTTTTTTTAATTGTTTTTTTTTTTTAAATTTAATGCACCTTTATTACATGTGTTAAGTGTTTCTTTGCTGTAATGTCAGTTAGGTTCTAGTGTGCTTCATACCTTTCTTCATCTGTGTCTCACTGGCTCATCAGCTTTTTCTGTATCAACCGGAGACCTGAGATGCCGCAGAGTTTCACTGAGCGGGTTAATGATGTCATTCATCATTCACAGGTCTGGTCTGCACAGGTTGGTCTGGCATGAATTTAGGCTCCAGGCTGCTTTCCAGGCTGAATTCTCCCCATATTGTGCAAAAATATCTGCTAAAGATATTTATTTGTACCTTACCTACCTTTCTACCTTTCTTTCTATCTATATATCTATCATCATCAATCTATCTATCTATTTATCTATCTGTATACACAAGAATTTGATTGCATCCCTCTGCACTGATGCCAAAATTTGGTGCATTTCTGCACTTGGAGACTCAATTTGTCTGTGTGTGAGAGGACTCATTACAATGTGTGACTCACTTCACTGTTCCTGCTCCTAATTCCCAGCGGTTGTCCAGCCGAGAATTGTTCTCTCGCAACATGCACAATCTCACAATTAACTGCCTAAAACCAAACAAAACCTCTGAAGTGCAGAACGTGGGTCACACACACACACACACACACAAGCAAATACACACCCAGACCTGTAATATGTCTTCCACTGGCAATCCTTAATTACAAAGAGCAATTAAAAATACATTTCACGACTGGCAGACAGCACCTAATTCATCACTGGCATGAAATCCACTATCAGGAGATTCGTTGATTAGTTAGCCTGCCTTTTCCTCTTACAATGCTAATAAAGTACCATGAACAATTCACATTCTATGTCAGGAGAACCATGAGGAAAGAAATTGTGTTTGTACTTCATGTGAGACCTCACTTGGTCTCCTAAGAATCCATATCAGAAGTCAGACAGGAATAACCTCTCCTCAGCATGAGTGTCGGGTATTAGATGATAAAATCGAAACATCCGCATGTTTATTAATGAATGTGAGCTAGTCCACTGGGTCAGAGATATGATTTATGGGCTCTAATATTCACTAACAATGAAATTTGTAATATCAAATCTGGTGTTGAAGCGAAGGCAATCAGCCAACAATCCTTTCTAATATGAACAAACATGAAGCTTATCTCAACTTAATTATTGCACCATAAATTCACTTTGCAGCAGATTCTCTAAACACTTTTGAGCATGATATTTAAGCACAAAACCTCTTTTATTCACCAACCACCTGCAATTCACTTTAATCAGGTGCTGCCTGTCTGGTATAGCGCTACGTCATGCATATTTAAATTAAGTAATTGCCATTCTTTACATTTTTCTAACACACTTCCTTTATATGCAAATAAGTTTTATTATAGATTATGCCTTATTCATAAAAGTCATGAGCGGTGTAGTCGAGCACACTTTCTGCATTTTAAAGAGTCGATTCAGGTGCCTGCATACATTTTTGCGATTTGATTTACATAATTCCTTTAGTGAATCGGGCGCTAAAACAACTAAGATAGTACGTGCAAATAAAAAAAAAAAAAACTTTTTCAACAAGCATACTGGTTTTTTTTAGTGAATTCTCCTTATATTATCCTAAAGGTGTACCTTTATAAAATCCATATAACCTTCACATGATGCATTGATTGACTGAACAATTGAGTCTATCAGTGCTAGTGGAATTGATGTCTTAACCAAGATAAACGCAGATGATAGCGGGCGATCAATAGTTTTTCCACTCTCAATCCCAAAAGACTGAAGGACGAGAAATTAATCAGTGAGACGATTACAGGCGGTCCTCTTAACTATCACACATTAATCATATTAATGTCTGAGTATTTTGTGACAAAGAAATGCCATCAGTTGTGACAAATCAATGCACTGGATTAGATCCTGGACTACTAGCAAAATTACTATCTTGCTATAGACTGCTATTAGACTCAGTGGTTTTGATTGTTTGTTGTTTTGAACTTTGATTAGCTTCAATTCCTTTTATTTTCACAGACTGGCATATATATTGATCAGTTTATGAGTTTATTTTTTATCACTGGTTGGATGTTCCTTCAACTATGGATGCTTTTGGCCATGTAGACATTTAAAAAGTAAAAGAGTTTTCACATTCTCACTAGTTTATTTGGATAACAATGTCTAACAGTGGGCAAATACATTAAGAATTCTGTTTGTGACTTGTAAAAATTAAAAATTTATATAAATGTTTAAAATGTTTTTTTAATCTCAAAATAATTTCTCTAGTTTAACTTGAAATAATAAATAAAAAATAATCAAAACTATATAGGCTAGACGTTAAAAAAGAATACAAATTACAAAAACATAACAAAATCACTAACATTTGAAATAAAATAAAAATAAAATAAAATATATTAATAACAACATAATGAAAAATGCAGCTGCTAGCAGCCATTAAGGGGCCATGCACAAAGAGGGCACGATGAGTCATGTCACCATGGCTGGGAGCATCAGACCAACTACAAGAATGAGCAATTAAAGACATATTAAAATAATTTCAGGCAAAATGGCGGCAAAATTATCACTTTAAATACAAGCACTGGTAATGTGATTTAATGGTTTATCAATTTTGACCAATAGGTGGCGCTGTCAGTATGCAAAAGCATTGCAGATATACAGCCTTGGAGTCATTTTGGCATCATGGTATCAACTTTGTTGATGCGGTATATGAAAATGTCTATAGACACGAAATCCAACTTTCTGCTGGCATGGTCTGAAGATGATACGCTTCGATTTTGTTTTTGATTTTGGTGAAAATCGAACCAATGGTCGAAGGAGTTCAAAATGGCAGACAGGAACTTCAGCCGACTATGGCAAAATTGGCATCTACTGTATGTTCTTGGCATGACCCAAGGAATTTTAAGACGTAATTCAAAATGTCAGATATGGTAAAATTGGCTATTGTTTGAATCGGCAAGCTGCACTGAATCTAAAGAGACCAGTTTGATTTTTGGCAGAACTATTCAGAAGTTATAAACAAAAATGTTAATTTTTCATATCTTCTGACCACAAGGTGGCACTGTGCCGAAACTGTGCAGGTACCTCATGTCATGGTTGTCATAACACACACCAAGTTTGGTCAGAATACGCTAAAACATTGCGGAGATATAGCCTTATGTCCATTTTGAAATGCTCTTTGTCGAGTTTGTTTGTGCGTTATTTGAGAATGGTTTGACGAATCAACTTAAATTCCATAACTTTTTGTCAACATGGTCTAAAGATGATCTGGTTCAATTCTGGTGAAAATCAAGCTTGAAAAACTAGGTTTTTTGGAAATTCAAAATGGCGGGAAAGTTTTCATGACATAAAATGACATTCATAGAATCGGATTGAGCCAAGGCATCAGTGGAAAACAAAGATTTTTGTTTCTAGCCCTTATGGTTCAAAAGTTATTAGCATAAACATGAGTGCAACTTTGGATAGTTGGTGGCGCTAGAGCGATTGAGTTAGAGACTTCAAAATTGCTGTGGTTAATGTTCAGACTATCCGCTATCTGTGTGCCAAGCAATTCTATGGGCTGCCATAGACTTCCAATGCTGAAGAATAATAAAAAGTAGAACACTAACGACACTGGTTTACAGATAAAACAATAAATAGCTACCAAACATAAAAAGACATCAACCCGTGACACATAAATTGCATGTAGTTGAAAAAAAAAACCTCCAAGGTATTCTAACTTTGGGCTTGTAAGGACACTAACTAAAGCACAGCTATTTCATTCTGAACGTCCAGGGTCACCATCCCGAAGTCATGTACAGGCCCAGTCGTCTTCATTCATTACATGCTGCTCAATACACACACGGATCAATATCCAATTCAGTCCACATCGTCTCCTCCCGCTAACCACTGACAACATACACATTCACTTAGCCTGAACACGGTCACCCCTCATGTGCATTTCTTGTAGGAGTTTCAGCGCTGATTCTTTAAGATTGCGTATTTTATGACGGAGTGCCAAGTGCACGTCTCTTATTGCACTGGTGCTTGAATAATGAGCTTATCATTGCTTCTTCGAATGACTGTACATAATAATAGGATTACAGGTCATAAAAGCTAGTAATTAAAGGAAAATCTCGCTCCCCCTCATCACTTACTCTCTCTTACATACTTCCCTCCCTATCTGTTAATAAGGAAGACGATTATCAACATCCTCTTTCTGTTCATTATTCTTTTGTACAGTAAATAGTCAATAAATTGTCAGGTGCAAGTAGCTAATTATTACACTGTGTTTAATAAGCTTGTGGGGATTTATTAATTGATGTATAATTACTTGTGAGTTATTGGTGTCTAGGAACAGCCTTTTTCTTTAATTACAGCCAGATGGAGCTCACAAAGTATTGGATGTTCATGGAGGGAGACTCTCAACTGAGGATTCATGAGGAATGATCCTTCACAGAGAAATCAAATAGAAATTACTTAGCATGTCAAGGTAGGGTAAATTCAAATGCCAACTCTGAAGTTGAGTGAATGTGGTTGAGAATATGCGTGAAATTACTCATCCAGCTAAACTCTCAGTGACTTTTCAATGCATCAGAACAAGTCTTGATGGAAAATAAAGACTTGATTTGTATTTTAAATGTGCTTTTTATGTGCTGAAATATTATAATTCATTGTATTGTATCGTGCCTGGGCATAGCAATGGCCATTGGCCAATCAGAACATGATTTTGGGCCAGTGAGGTTTCACTGTATAGCCGGGGCTAAATGATATGCAGTCACTGAAGATTATAGGGCAAATACTCATAGCCACGGCATATGGATGAGATCACTGGTGGTGTTTTGTGTCGCCTATAGGCCCAGTGTTATTGTTAGCTGAAAGCATTATTAAATTACCCATACTACTTAATAAATATCTAGTTCAGTCATGAAACTCTAGAGGGTGCAGGCTGAGAGGTCCTTTACATGCAATCTTTTCTCAGAATTGTGAGATATAAAATCAGAATTGCGAGTTATAAAGTGAAAATTGTGAGTTTATATCTTGCAATTCTGACTTTATAACTCACAATTGTGAGTTTATATCTTGCAATTCTGACTAAATCACAATTCTGACTTTATAACTCGCACTTATGAGTTTATATCTCACAATTCTGACTTTATAACTCGCAATTGTGAGTTTATATCACACAATTCTGACTTTATAACTCGCATTTGCAAGTTTATTAAATGCAAATCTGAGAATAAAAGAGATATTGCAAGTTGCGAAATATTGCGAGATAAAAAGTTGCAATTATACCTTTTTTATTTTTTACTCAGTGGCGGAAACAAGCTTCCACAGTACATTTATGCCTCTATCTGCATCTTTTTTTTTTTTAAATTTTACTGTCAGTTTTACCATTTATTGCACTTTGCTATTCTTCTAGTAATTCACCGATAGCGACTAATGAATCCGAAAATAGCTTCTTTCCACAGTGCAAAATAAGATGGATAAAGGTCCTACATCACATTTAATTTTCAAAACTGAAAATTGTTTTATGGAGATTTGTCTATTGTAAGTCTTTTGGAAAGATGTTTTGTCAGCTGAACAATCGGTATGTTGAACAACAGTACAATCCATTGAACTACAGTCCATTGTACTTCTAACCCTCATAGCTTCATTTTCATTCATGTCAAAAATTCAATGTGGCACTACCCTGACTAAGGTTTATGATACGCTGTCGCATACAACTCCATATTTGTTTCAACAAAATAGCTTGCGTTCAGCCTTTACTGACACTAACAATCTTGTACTGCAAACTGCAACTTAACCACCCGTTAACTGCATCCCAAGCCACTGAGAGACAATGCCATCGTTCAGTTTCTTATCGATGTGTGCTCTTAACCAGTAATTCAAAACATGACTGGTTGGGCTTCGAGATCACCCTTGCGGATTGTTCCCCATAGTTCTTGTTCTGTCAGACCCAACAGTGTAACGAATTGTGAAGACCTGCATGTTTGTATTGTTTAATTGCCCCGGCTGATGCTTGTCTCGAAGATGAACAGTCAGCCATCCATTTCTCCTCAAAATATCTTGAGTAGAGCACAGCCACGGGGCAGTTATTACACAAGCTCGGGGAGGAGGGCCCGGAGCCGAACTTAGGCTATTAATCAAAGGCCTGAGAGACCAGCTAGCATGCTGCTTCACTCGTCTCTCTCTCATTCTCCCTCTCTCACTCTCTCTTTCTAAAGCAGATAAACCTGCGGTTCCCTGAGCTGCACTCATTCATCTTCATCCAACCATTTCTGTTATGAGCACATTAAAAGCTTCATTGTCCTGAAATTAATTTTGATACAAAGGCTCACTTCACCAAGGAAAGGGTTGTTTAGCAGCAACATAACGAAGCGAAAGACACCCAGGGATTACAGTATCTTAATGGATCTGCTGTGTGCTGCACAATTTCATATTAAGATGATTCTTTCAGTGTGGAAATTCAAAGAGCTATTGCTTTGTAATATGTTCAACTGAAATGCATTTGTTTTGGTTAGCTTAAACTTGTTAAAGTTTTTTCTTCCTTCTCTGACTTTTAGAATTAAACAGACTTGTCTCTTTTTTTGCTGCTGTGCCTATGTAAATATATAAATACCCTCTCTGCATGTGAAATAAGATTGGTCCTATAGAGTGCTGCAGGATGTGTCTCTGAAACACTGAGTGAAGATCCAAATGCATTTTTATTGGGGCAATCCAAAATCATAATCCATGTAACAGGCAGAGGGTCAAAACCAAGGCAAACGATACAAACAATGACAGAGTCCAAGACACACGCAAATCCAGGGCAACAGGCAGGAGATCAATACCATAATCCAGACTGCGGGGTTGGCTCACGTCGGCAGCGTCTGGGTCCAAAGTTGTCAAGTAGCACGTCCGTTCTGTGCCTGCGTAAGATGAAATGCCTTCCCGTACCAGCAGGTGGCAGTAGCTGACCAGCCAATAACAATGATCAGATGGCCCGATGGATCGACAAGCTCCGACGCAAATTCAACATGTCGAATCGGCCGGAAAAAAGCCGACGGTGTGGAACACACTGAGAAAACTTAGTCGGCCGACGAACAAAAACTGCCCGACGGCCGACCGTCGGCTTGGTGTGTTCCTGCCTTAAAGGCAGAGTTGACAAGCTAATGAGACACAGCTGAGAGTAATGAAGAATAATGAGTCCAGGCAAAGGGTTATGGGAAATGCAGTTCACAATGAGATGCCAATGGACTAGGGAGGAGTGCCCACTGGTGGCGATCTATTTGGTGGCCACAATGTTTAGGTAAAATAATAGACAAACCCAACCTAATTTTTTCATTGTTGTTGTTTTTCGTTAAATGCCTTAAATAAGGTTAGTGGTTAAAACAAATTGTTTTTAAATAAAGACTAAAAGAGTTGTCAGAAGATTAACTGTGGTGATGTTGAAGTCATGCGACCATGGTGTAGTTCATTGATAGGCAGTGTTGAGGAAAGTTACTTTTAAAAGTAATGCATTACAATATTGCATCACTCCCTAAAAAAGTATCTACAACCCGATTCCAAAAAAGTTGGGACACTGTACAAATTGTGAATAAAAAAGGAATGCAATAATTTACAAATCTCATAAACTTATATTTTATTCACAACAGAATATAGATAACATATCAAATGTTGAATGTGAGACATTTTGAAAAACGTCATGCCATTGGCTCATTTTGGATTTCATGAGAGCTACACATTCCAAAAAAGTTGGGACAGGTAGAAATAAGAGGCCGGAAAAGTTAAATGTACATATAAGGAACAGCTGGAGGACCAATTTGCAACTTATTAGGTCAATTGGCAACATGATTGGGTATAAAAAGAGCCTCTCAGAGTGGCAGTGTCTCTCAGAAGTCAAGATGGGCAGAGGATCACCAATTCCCCCAATGCTGCGGCGAAAAATAGTGGAGCAATATCAGAAAGGAGTTTCAAAGAGTTTGCAAAGAGTTTGAAGTTTCCATCATCTACAGTGCATAATATCATCCAAAGATTCAGAGAATCTGGAACAATCTCTGTGTGTAAGGGTCAAGGCCGGAAAACCATACTGGATGCCCGTGATCTTCGGGCCCTTAGACGGCACTGCATCACATACAGGAATGCTACTGTAATGGAAATCACAACATGGGCTCAGGAATACTTCCAGAAAACATTGTCGATGAACACAATCCACCGTGCCATTCACCGTTGCCGGCTAAAACTCTATAGGTCAAAAAAGAAGCCATATCTAAACGTGATCCAGAAGCGCAGGCATTTTCTCTGGGCCAAGGCTCATTTAAAATGGACTGTGGCAAAGTGGAAAACTGTTCTGTGGTCAGACGAATCAAAATTTGAAGCTCTTTTTGTAAAACTGGGACGCCATGTCATCCGGACTAAAGAGGACAAGGACAACCCACGTTGTTATCAGCGCTCAGTTCAGAAGCCTGCATCTCTGATGGTATGGGGTTGCATGAGTGCGTGTGGCATGGGCAGCTTACACATCTGGAAAGGCACCATCAATGCTGAAAGGTATATCCAAGTTCTAGAACAACATATGCTCCCATCCAGACGTCATCTCTTTCAGGGAAGACCTTGCATTTTCCAACATGACAATGCCAGACCACATACTGCATCAATTACAACATCATGGCTGTGTAGAAGAAGGATCCGGGTACTGAAATGGCCAGCCTGCAGTCCAGATCTTTCACACATAGAAAACATTTAGCGCATCATATAGAGGAAGATGCAACAAAGAAGACCTAAGACAGTTGAGCAACTAGAAGCCTGTATTAGACAAGAATGGGACAACATTCCTATTCCTAAACTTGAGCAACTTGTCTCCTCATTCCCCAGACGTTTGCAGAAAAAGAAGAGGGGATACCACACAGTGGTAAACATGGCCTTGTCCCAACTTTTTTGAGAAGTGTTGATGCCATGAAATTTAAAATCAACTTATTTTTCTCTTAAACATTTGATATGTCATCTATGTTGTATTCTGAATAAAATATTGAAATTTGAAACTTCCACATAATTGCATTTTGTTTTTATTCACAATTTGTACAGTGTCCCAACTTTTATGGAATCGGGTTTGTAACTGCTTTACTTATATTTTTTATTAAAAGTAATTACTGTGAAGTAGTTACTTTTTCTCATCTGGGCTACGCTTGCTTGTTTTTTAATAGCAAAAAAAAAAAAAAGTTATATTTTTGGCAAATGTACAGGCCCTTTCACACCAAAAGTGAAATGAATAAGCCTCAGGCTGAAGGAAATGCAAATTCACGTCTGTACAGTAGTTGTTGACTGGACATCAGACAAATGTTGTTTGGGGGTATAGTCAATTTGATTAGTCATAAATGAAAATTTAAATATGGAAGTTACACTTTGTTGTAACCTTTTTTTCATAAGTCTTTTATTCTGGAAAGATCAAGGAATACTTTATTCCTCACAACTGCTTTATAGAAAGCATTATTAATTTTAATAGGGCAACATAAACTTTAAGGCTGCCTTATATGTGGGATTACATATGGGATTTGGGTGAATTACATGCGTTTTGTGTCAATGACACTAATGTGATGAATTCACAATCACAACCTTTAACAAGACATTTTTTCATTGCAGCACCTGCTTAACAACTTCCACGTAATTACATAGCTGCTGGGATCTGTAGGGGGTATAATCAATTTAATTAGTCATAAATGAAAACCTTAATTAAACTACAGAATAAGATGCCACATCAGTAACTGTTCAATTTATATAAAAAAAAGGACTGGCACAAGCTTGTGGAACCTTTACAAGCAATTGATGTACAAATACCTTTTAATGGCCCAAGACCCAAATTCCCAACTCAAAGTCTAAAAGGATCCCTTTAGGACTCAAACATGCATATTTGCAATCGCCACAGTTTATAACTATAACTGTTGCAGTAACAATCCCAGTAGTCAAGGGGGCGATAGAGTGGCCTTCAGATATCTTTGTTATAAAGTCATCATGAAATCAAAATTGATCATTTTTATTTTCTTATTGAATATTACAGTATTTATTATAAAGGATTTTTCTGTGCGCATCATTAATTCATGTACCCTTGTGATCTTTAATTAAAATAACTTTCCCTCTCCCTGATGACGTTTACTGGCATGTGGGTGGGACAAGCTGTCACTCACATGATGTCACAGCAATAGTAAACCACAATGATCCAATCAATTCCCGATGGACAAAATTAAGTCCCGCCCTACAATTTTTCTTGTTCGACAAGCCTATCGCAACTTCCATTTCATGCCGCCTTATAATACTTAGGTAGCTATAAACATTTCCACAGTTTAACTAACTTACTTACTTTAACTAACTAGCTTTCTCACCTAGATTAATACATAATATAATATAATATAATATAATATAATATAATATAATATAATATAATATAATATAATATAATATAATATAATATAATATAATATACCACTGAGCATCATTCATGGCTCAATATGTCACGTGTTTGGCCACAGCTCTGACAGAAGAGGTGAAATATGTTGGATTCTGACAGGTTTTTGATTGACAGGATTTAGAATGAGTTAATAAAGTCTTGATTCGAATGACGGGCCTCTGGTTTTGATTGACTGGTTTCAGAATCCACTGCTCATGTTCTGATTTAAATACAGAAAGGGGATCTGGACACCCCCCCTTCTGTATGTTACTATCTAATTAGGAAAGTCTGTGGGAGAGAGGAGGGGAAATCGGATATCTACTGCTTTGTACCTGTGGTATAATTAAGGATCACACTGGCAGCAGTAGAACTGTCTGGAGAGAGATAGCCTTTCTACATTTCTCTCTCAGTTTATCTTTTGGTCTCACAGTCCATCTCTCAGGGGCACTGGTGCAAGTAATGCTACCTCTCTCTCCCTCTCTGGTAATGTAAAACCATTGAGGGTGAGAGGTCAGCTCTTTTCATTAGTACAGGGAGGAAATGTTGGTGCAGCTCGATCGTCCTGTAGGAAAATTCCGTCATGCTTCGCCTCTTCTCATTCTGAAGTCCACTCCCGCGATGCTCTCCACTGTGGTTAAAACCCACCGCTTGGCAGACACCTGCTAATTGATAGTTAATGAAACTCGTGTAAAGTGATCGTGTGAATTGAGTCATGGATGGCATTGTAATTTATGGAAGAAAAGCAAGTCATTATGTCTGAGGACGATGTTTGTCTTCTCATCTTTTTAATAGGAGGCAAAGAATTATAAAACCCTTTCCAGTGTTGCAAATCACAAGCTCTGTTAATAAGTTGGAAAAACATGTTCTCTATCTCTAAATAATTACAGGGTAATTACAGAGTTTAAATAAGTAAACATGAATCACTTAAAGCATTACAATCTCACTGAGACATTAAAGACAAAATTCCTTTCCTTGAATGAAGTGAATGATGCATGGTTGTTTGGTAAACATTTCATGGTCAAGAATATATATATATATATATATATATATATATATATATATATATATATATATATATATATATATATATATATATATATATATATATGTGTGTGTGTGTGTGTGTGTGTGTGTGTGTGTGTGTATGTATAACATTAGGAAAATAGGCTCTTTTTTTTTTTGCAATTAAATAATTTATCAAAACGTGCAGACCTTATGAGATTCAATGTTATTAAGACATGCTCACTGGATTATTAGACACACTACATATTACATTATTATCCAATTTACATCCAAACACAGCAAGATAATATTAATCAGTATGTAAAACAAAACCCCACAATGTCACACTTATTATAGGCTATGAGCTGTTAATGTCATGCATTTAAAGATCAGTATATAATTACTAAAGGACTGCCTGCCAAAAATGTTTCAAACTTATGACAATTCATTTCCCATACTGCTTTTTAAATTCTTTTTGACCACTGTTAAAAAATTGTGCACAAAAAAAGTTGTTTTGCACCTCTACTTCCTCAGCCACTTCCTTCTCCTTTCTTCCCCAAGTGTTAATTGGCCAAAAGAGTGTGACAGTGATAGATTTTTGCTAGTGCAATTACTCAGACTGTAGATCACCTACACTCACATGGCTTCTTAGGTCTGAGCTCTAACACCCTGGTCATTAGTAAAAGAGAAGGTAAGAGGCAATTTCACATACCATTTAGACCTGTGGTGATTATAGCATGACAGACAGGTTGGGTGTGCATGGATCAATGGCACATGTATGTTATATCTATTGTGGAAAATATCAGTAAAACATTTCATGATCATTAAGATTCTTTTGCATTTTCATGGCAATCAAGCACATGTTCCACCACAAACTGTTCCTCATTATTGCAATGCGTCCATAGACTCATAGGCATAGACTCAAAAAGGTTCTGGAAACATTCGTCAGAGATTTTGGTCCATATTGACTAGATAGCATCACACAGTTGCTGCAAATTTGTCGGCTGCACATCCATGATGCTAATCTCCTGTTCCACCACATCCCAAAAGTGCTCTACTGGATTGAGATCTGGTGACTGTGGAGGCCATTTGAGTGTAGTGAACTCATTGTCATGTTCAAGGAACCAGTTTGAGATGATCTGAGTTTTGAGACATGGTGCGTTATCCTGCTGGAAGTAGTCATCAGAAGATGGGTACACTGTGGTCATAAAGGGATGAACATGGTCAGCAACAATACACAGGTAGGTTGTGACATTTAAACAAAGGTACTAAGGGACCCAAAATATCCCCCACACCATTACACCACCAGCAGCAGCTTGAACTGTTGATTCAAGGCAGGATGGATCCATGCTTTCATGTTGTTTACGCCAAATTCTGACCCTACCATCTGAATGTCACAGCATAAATCCAGACACATCATACCAGGCAACATATTTCCAATTTTCTATTGTCCAATTTTGGTGAGCCTGTGCAAACGTTTCATGTTGTTAGCTGACAGGATTGGCACCCGGTGTGTTCTTCTGCTGCTGTACCGCATCTGCTTCAAGGTTGGACGTGTTGTGCGTTCAGAGATGCTCTTCTGCATACCTCGGTTGTAACAAGAGGTTATTTGAGTTACTGTTGCCTTTTTATCAGCTCAAACTACTACTCTGGCCATTCTCCTCTGACCTCTGACACAACAAGGCATTTTCACCCACAGTACTGCCGCTCACTGGATATTTTCTCTTTTTCTGACCATTCCCTGTAAACCCTAGAGATGGCTGTGCGTGAAAATCCCAGTAGATCAGCAGTTTAGCTCAAATACTCAGATCAGCCCGTCTCGCACCAACAAACATGCCATGTTCAAATTCACTTAAATCACATTTCTTTCCCATTCTGATGCTCAGCTGGAACTTCAGCAGATTGTCTTGACCATGTCTAAATGCGTTGAGTTGCTGCCATGCGATTGGCTGATTAGATATTTGCAGTCAAGCAGGTTTACCTAATAAAGTTGCCGGTGAGTTTATATATAAATCGAAATAAATTAATTGATACTGGTAGGCTATATATAAACTTAAAATTGGAATGAAATATGACCCAGACATGTACCTAACAGTGATATATCGATCAATGGCTTTGCAGCATTTGGTCAAAACAAGGCTGTAAAATCTAATTGTGAAGAATAAAATGCAATGTCACTGGATACAAGAGCAAAAATACCCAAGGGAGGCTTTCACATACACTCTCACTGTCAAAGACTTGAATGGAGGCGATTATAAATGAGACTGTGCACCTCTCAGCATTATGCACACCTCTGGTCTCCAGCATGCTTCTAAGTCCATTGCTCATTTGCCCTTGGCACACTGTACGACTGAAACCTTTTTAGTGTAAAAGGACTGGAGCTGGAACAGTCAAACTGCACTGAAAGACAGTAGGGAATTGCGTCAGAGTGACGAGGAACAAATATCTCCTTGAATATGTCCTCGTTGTGCAAAGAGGATGAAAAGGCCTGTTTTTATTGTGTCCGTTAATCCCCTCTCCTAAATGTATTATCTCCAGGATTGAATGCACTGATGACTTATTGACTCTTTTTGGCATCCTAAAAGCACCAGAACCCATCTGCCAAGAACTGTTTGGCATCGAATCAGCCTTAATCCCCTTTTTGCTTGCAGAAATCTTAAACCCCTCCTCCATCTCTTTCTTTCTTTTTCTTTTTTTAAAAGTCTTTTTGTATATTGCTAAACCAAAGCACACAGCTTTTGCACAGAAGTCAAATAATAACTTTGAAAAAGACTGTTAATATTCTTGGATGTTTTTAAAACGGATTTAGAGAGAAGATAAAACTCTCTCAAAACAACCCTTGCAACCTTTCTATCTCGTATGCAAAAAAGACTTTGGCTGTTTCTATAACAATCACAAGGTATAATCCATCTGTTGTTGTCCTCTCCCTGGCTCCCCATGCGATCATCTCAGCTTGAGTTTTCTCTTTCCTTCTTAAAGCCTCAACAAAGTAACGACCAACCCCGAATTATCCCTTGTAGCACATCACATCTGCAGATTAGTAACCACACACTCAGCAATCAGCCACATGCTGTGTTTACCCACAGTTCTGTGCAGACACTCAGAGAAGCTCAAAAGTTGTTATTACCAAAAAAGAAAAAAAATAGCAACACATCCAGGTGTTACTGACCTCTCATCCTAAGGATCGAATACCTGTCATAGATCTCAGTGATAAGGTTTAAACTTACTACAAATCCTTGACTTATAAGATGCCTTTGGAGACAGTTCTGTCAAAGATTGCACAAGATTAAATATTTCCCTGTTCATAGACACTGGATAGAGAATAACTGACTACTTCAATATCAGCATCTGTCAAATAGTAATGTATAGCCCAGTGGCACTAGCTAAAACTATCAATGTAATACATTTCATTCTTGAGTCATCAGACAGATACATTTACTTGCTGAGGAAGAATATTACTGCAATGTTGTATAGGCCTAATTATTTTATTTTATTTTATCCAGTTATTTATTCAGTTCTATGTTATCCAGTTTTATCCAGTTCTCTAAAGTGGTTGGTCTATGGTGGGGACTTTTAGCGACTCTTTTACAGACACCAGTAGATGGCGACAAGGGACTGTTATGAGTGAGCTGAAATTGTTAAAGGGTTAGTTCACCCAAAAATGAAAATTCTGTCATTTATTACTTACCCTCATGCCGTTCCACACCCGTAATACCTTCGCTAATCTTTGGAACACAAATTAAGATATTTTAGTTTAAATCCGATGGCTCAGTGAGGCCTCCATAGGGAGCAATGGACACTTCCTCTCTCAAGATCCATAAAGATACTAAAAACATAGATCGGTTCATGTGAGTACAGTGGTTCAGTATTAATATTATAAAGCAACGAGAATATTTTTGGAGCGCCAAAAAAACAAAATAACGACTTATTTAGTGATGGCCGATTTCAAAACACTGCTTCATGAAGCATCGGAGCATAAATGAATCAGTGTGTCGAATCATGATTCAGATCGCGTGTCAAACTGCCAACGGCTGAAATCACGTGACTCTAGTCTAAGTAATAAATTACACAATTTTCATTTTTGGGTGAACTAACCCTTTAATTAATTCAGGAACAAAACATGCGTGCAAGGTATTGAATCATTTATGTGCGAGTCAAAAGATTCATTCGGGACTCAGGAACTTTCTGTATGAGTGAGTCATTGAATCATTCACTCAGCTGATTCGTTCAAACACACTGATTCATTCAGGAACCGAACACTGTGTGTTATCGGAGACAGTCAACATTTGTTCCTTCGTTAACTTCGTCTGGAGCGCTTTTCGTTGGAGGAGCAGAAATAGACAAAGAAACTGGCCAGTTATGTCTAAAATGTAAGTTTCTCGATATTAATTGTGTTTGTTGAACTGTTATAAAGCGCTATCTGCTGATGACAAGGCTGTGCTCACCTGTTGCACTCTGCCGCTGTTACTCAGACCTGCTCTAGTCTTGTGTTGTGATCCTATGGTTGTGATAGACATTAATCTTTTTTTTTTTTCTTATGTATGCTGTAAAAACGTCATATTATATAAAATTGTGCTTCATATGGGAACATCTAAATGGTGTTGTTGAAGTCAAATGTTTTTTTTTAATAATATGAATGAATATTAATTAATTTTTAGTAATTCTTATATGAGATAACATATTTGGCCTCTGTTGTAGGCTACTGCTTAGACTAGTTTTGATCTAAGTGAGTTAGCCAGACTGGTTCTTCTGTGTTACCATAATGGTTATGTTAATGCAAGCTGGCTTAAGATTAAGATCTTGTTGCTTTAGCTTGTAAAGGCACAATATGTAACATTTTTGAGGTAAAAAATCCAAAAACCACTAGGCTAGTGTTATATATTTTGTTCAGTTGAGTACTTATATCCCAGATGTTTCCAACTATTTGTAAATCGTGAGAAAATCGCGATTTTAACCAAGGATAAGGGACGTGTCCAGGAGTCGCCTGTCAATGGCGTCATATCTGCCTTGGTTTCCGGTTTTA
Organism: Chanodichthys erythropterus; assembly: GCF_024489055.1. Classification (NCBI taxonomy): domain Eukaryota; kingdom Metazoa; phylum Chordata; class Actinopteri; order Cypriniformes; family Xenocyprididae; genus Chanodichthys; species Chanodichthys erythropterus. Next base: position 31,349,676 of record NC_090241.1, read on the forward strand.
TTTTGTAGAAACCATGGAAACGCCAAAGACACTTTAATATATTACATGTTTTACTAGACAAGGGAACATTTACATTTATAGACAGAAAACGAGTTATATAGTTCAACACGTTTAGTCTTATTGTTTAAATCTAGTTTTCTTGATTTTACAAGAGTACCCTGATTTTACCATATCTCAGAGAAAAACTATTTTGTCAAGTAGCTAATACAACATTTATACAATACATTTTAAAATTAATTGCATGCCATCTATCAACACAAGCCACCCAGCATTTAATAATGATATTCTAAAATCGATCTAACCTACTGCAATGTGCAACAAGTGTCTCACAGCAGCCACCGAGCGAATGCACATAACATTATAACATTTTTAACACAGTCATAGATGCACAGAGTAACATTATAACATTTTTAACACAGTATGTCCCTAATATGATAAATAGCGCTGCGTTACCTCATACGCTTGACCGGAAGAAGCGAAAGCGGCGACTGCAGCATAATAAGAGCTCCACTGCTTGCGAGTCATATGTCACATTCGTCTCTAGCAATCGCCCCCGCGGCCTCGTCCAGCTCCAACAGCACTTGTCCTGCTCTGCTTCATACTTCAGTAACGTTAGTAATCTCATCCATGAATATGATTTCTGCCTGAGTCCCGTCCTGATTCCACTGACCGTTTCCACTGACTGTGAGATGTAGACGACATCTACCAAGAATCCGCGCTCAAACTCGGTGTCATCAAGCTACGCCTTTATTTTGTATAGGCAACCTCTAGCGGTGAAAAATTTACATATTGTAGCTTTAAGCATTAAGTTGTACACACCAGCATTTTATACCGAGCATGTTTTAGTTTTACTGTTGACCAGGAATTTCTAGACAACCACCATAAAATCGGATGGCCATGCTTTGCTTGAACTGCACCCTATTATTACTGAAAAGATTACATAATTGCAGCATGGCCTATAGTTGAGGCTATCAATTGTTTTCGAAAAATGTCTCTTGGCTCTCCTACATTAGATGAAATAGTCCTCTTTCAAAACCACTCACTGTGACTGTAATTCAGTAATAGGTCTGCAGTTATTGTAGTTACTTTGTTGCAGTTTGACTGTTATCTCTTGTTGATCTCACACACACAATAACTCTGCTATTGTCTGTAATTCTTGAGTCAAAAGACATGCTGTCCAAAACATTGTGCAGATGATCCCTTACCAGATTTTTTTCCCCTCTGCAATCCTGACAAAAAATAATGATGCAGGCCTTGTCACAAAACAAGTTGGTCTCCAGATCTAAAAAGGTATAATTTATCCCTTCCAAAAAAAGTACGGAAGGACAAATTTTCTTGCCATGTCTAAAAGTCCATATCTGACTAAACTTCTTTGTCATTTAATTTTTTCGCCGCAATCCTATCGCACCACAATCAGTCTCCGTGTAACTCGACCTTGCTTCTACTTTATCTACATTATGCTCGTAGCAGACAGAGGCTTTCTCTCGGTTCTCCCGGTGTGACAGGCGCAATATCCACTGCAGTAAAACCCTATTTTCCCAGCTTTATTCTCAAATGCATAGGAATGGGTTAGCCATGCCCTGGAGGCAAACTGAAGTGCTCTGATTGCGATCTAATGAAGCCATCAATTAATGTGACAAAGTTTCTGGACACCCTTCACCCAAAGGCAAGAGCAAGCCTTTATTCCACCTTTATTTGAGTTAGGCTTAAATCACAGGAAGGAATTACAGCAATGATGGTGATAACCATATAGTGACTCAGGTGTCTTGTGGCTTATTGTTGACTCCAAGGAGTAAATCAGTTTTCTTGCTTGGTGAATACAATGCTGAGTGTATATCGTTAATTTATGAATCTTACTGGAGCTTAGAAAGTGCCTGAAATAGGCCAGCATGGTTTCATTTTAATTAAGTGACCTTAAGGGGCAGGCAACAGATTGTGCATAAGAGTATGTATGTATATGTATATATGTTGAAAACGGTTGTACATCTTAATATTTTTGAGGAACCCATGATACAGTTTTTTTCAGGTTTCTTTGGTGAATAGAAAGTTGAATAGAAACTAGGGCTGGGCGATGTATCGAATGCTTTTGTCACGCGCATTTCTTCAGTAAAGCCGGTTCCCTGATTACCGCTAAATCGCCATCACCTGCTTTCAAATGAAGCGGCATTTAATAGACAGAGCCGTAGTTCACTGATAAGACACGCAATATCGCGTTCAATATCGACGGCGATACATATCGATATTGAACGCGATATTGCGTGTCTTATCAGTGAACTACGGCTCTGTCTATTAAATGCCGCTTCATTTGAAAGCAGGTGATGGCGATTTAGCGGTAATCAGGGAACCGGCTTTACTGAAGAAATGCGCGTGACAAAAGCATTCGATACATCGCCCAGCCCTAATAGAAACAGCATTTGTTTGGAATAGAAATCTTCTGTAACTTTTGATCCATTTAATGCATACTTGCTGAATAAAAGTATCAGTGTGTTGAATCTGCTGTTCGGAGCGCCAAAGTCACGTGATTTCAGCCGTTGGCAGTTTGACACGCGATCTGAATCATGATTCGACACACTGATCCATTTATGCTCCGATGCTTCCTGAAGCACTTTTTTGAAATCGGCCATCACTAAATAAGTCGTTATTTTGTTTTTTTTGGCGCTCCAAAAATATTCTCGTCGCTTTATAATATTAATATTGAACCACTGTACTCGCATGAACCGATTTAAATATGTTTTTAGTACCTTTATGGATCTTGAGAGAGGAAGTGTCCATTGCTCCCTATGGAGGCCTCACGAGGCTATCGGATTTCAACTAAAATACCTTAATTTGTGTTCTGAAGATGAACAAAGGTCTTACGGGTGTAGAACGGCATGAGGGTAAGTAATAAATGACAGAATTTTCATTTTTGGGTGAACTAACCCTTTAATAATTGCTTTTAAAAAAATCATACCGACCCCAAACATTTGAAAAGTATCATATTCAATCCCTGGTCAACCTGCTAAACTTTGTCCAATCCAGTAGTTTATTTGCATATGGTAATAATTCAGTATCATAGTTTAAATGAAAGTACACTGTACCTGCACAGTACTTTTTGTTAGTCTTGTTTAAGCTTTATGTGGATGTATTAAAGACTGTGGTTTTTCGAATGAGTTTCCCCCCGTGACCTTTCTAGCTACAGGTACAGATTGAGTCTCAGTCCCTCGTCTCCCCCCACATCCAGTACTGACCTCAGAACAGCTTTGAACATCTGTGGTAGACCGTACACCACCGGAGAGCCTTGGAGGACCCTGACATTTAAATAAAAGATGCTGTAATCTGGGAGAAATGTCGTGCCTTACACGGGTGGCCAAAATCTGATAACATGGAATAGCTTTTAAAGCAGAATGAAGAAAAGAAGGTGGCTTTACTTAAAGACTACCTTCTCTCTTCCTGTTCAGGCTGCAAGGACTGGCTGCACTAATCAAAGATGGATGCATTGCTGTACCCTGCAAAATACATGTTGTTTACCAGGTAAGCTTTCCTTCCCAGTCCTCTGAATGCATTCATTCACAGCAGGCCCATCAGCTCTGACCTTCTTTTTAATTGTTAAGCCCTGTTATGAAATATTATGTTGCCATGGCATTGATGTGTTGAACAGAACAAGCTGAAATTATGTCAGGTAACGTTCTCTCTTGGCTTGAAGCACCTTAGCCCAATTCAAAATGGAGACAATTGTCATGACGGATCATTGTTAGAATGGAGTATTTTATAAATATTTTATATCTTTTGCTCTTTTCCAATTTCACCAATATTCTGCCTGCATACTGATTTATTTGTAAGTGAATGGATTGGTTGTTTAAGTAGAGCTACTGAAATACTTTTCTGTAGTGGTACTGTACTGGTATTGCCATCCATGTGCTTTGCAAACCCTTACAAAAAACAATATACTTCAAGTTTATTTTATTAAGTATATTTTTAAGTATAGTAGTAAGTATACTAATATCAATGTATGAGTGGTATACTTGTAAGTGTACTATTTCAATAGTACTAGGGACTAAATTGGCCCACTTTTTAGTGTATAAAAGCATAGTATTAAAGTATAAAAACATAGCATAAGTTAGTGTTGTCAAAAGTACCGACTTTGGTACCAAGTTGGTACTGAAATTTAAAAAATGTGATGATACCAGCATGTCCCCCACTGTTGAGCGGATATTTAAACACATCTGATTCGCCATTGTGTTCACGCATTCAACAGATATGTCTGTGATTGGCTACAATAATCAGGGCTTCAAAAACATGTTGTAAATAGACATCTTTAACACTCTTCACTGAGCGCTTACACAAACACGGGAGCGTTAAATGTAACAGTAGTAAACTTTGCATGCACAGCTAATCTACAACTAAGTTTTTCATTTGTATTGCAAATACTACAAGTTAACTAATATATATATATATATATATATATATACTGATAGTTTACTAAATACTTGTAGTACATTTTTTTAGTTTATGAAAGAACACCTTGAAGTATACTCTCAGTAAACTACTAGTTTAGTGGTTTTATACTGCAAATATACTTGTAAGATTTTGAACAAAAAGCTGAGAAAATTGTATTTTTCTTCAAAGCTTGCATCTGGATCAGATTCAGAATGATAATTAAAACATAGATGGAGTGGATAGCTTTCATCAACACCCCCAAAGTCCTATACCTCTTCCTGAGTTGACATTTCATTCGGTAACGTTAGGCAGTTTAGTGTTGGATGATTGCGTTATTTTACATGTGCATAAGCAATGCTTCTATCGCTTGTTTCTGCTGCTTCGCCTGTGTTTTTATCCGGAGATACTGTAAGATGTTCCACACTGCAGAACACGAGATCCAGTGGATCCAGATCCAACTCCTCCCACTTTTCATATCCCTAAATCTACCTGTCTCCGCCCCCTGGATTTAAACCTACCCATCTCCAGCCCCTGGATCTGGATCCAACTCCTCCCACTTTACATATCCCTTACCCTACCCTCTCCTGTTGTGCAGTGAGGGGCTACTGGATTCTATACTCTTTCTGAAGGTGTGTAATAGCGCCCCCTATTGTATAACAGTGAAAACATGGATTGCTGGAAAATTCTGTCAATGCCGAGGAAAGAGTTAAGTAGATTTTATGTAAATTCCTATGTACACTACCAGTGGAGTACACAAAAAATCCACATGCTCACAATTAGGAACATATCTATTTACTTTATAAATCAATATTTTCAAATATTTTTTATTTAAAAGTTTTTTAAGACCGTATGTAGAACTATGTGAAAAAGTATTTAATAGGCTACTCAATCAAAAGGGTAAACAACTACAACCAAAGTGTACTTAGAATACTTAATTATACTTTTAAGTAAATCTCGATCAAAAGATAAAGTATAGGCCAATTATACTTAGACTTTTCTGTTAGTATAAGTCAAGTATACTTAATTGAAATTTTATGTATATTTCTGAGAAGTACATTAAAAAAGTAGACTGAAAGAATATTTTCTTATTTTTAGTTTAAAAGAAGTATAGCACACTAGAATAAACTTATTTTTATTAGGAAACCTGAAGATTTGCACAATGTATATTTTGCATGCTTGTCATATTACAGTGACAGTGAAGAAGAATGACTGAAATAATTATAATTTATAATGGAAATGTGCAGAATACATCAATGTTGCATATTTTTTCACAACTTTTAAACAGGAGAGTTTTGCCATATCAACTTCACACTGCAAAAAACAGCTGTTAGAAACTTAATGAGAAAATTTAATGAGGAATATGCTCATAACAAGAGAAATAATCTTACAATAGCTCAAAAAAAAAAAAAAAAGATAAAAAGCACCATAATTAACTACATTTATTATGTTTGTAACTTTTGGGGCTTGCCAGTCTATTTGAAGCTATTGTAAGTTCTTCTGAAGTCATACAATAACTTTGTGTGAGGAAAAGACTTTGTCATTATTTAAAGCAAATCTTCTCTGCTGCAAGTCTAAAAATCTCCTTCACATACACTTTTATTCAAGCATGGTGCATAAAGACATGCCATGCTAGGTTTGACATTGTTAATGCCAAATGTCATTGCTTTTGTGTCTCATATCATAACTGGTCATTAGACTTCAAATTTTAATATTCAGAAGACTTTGAATATAGTAGTATGGACTTTTATGGTGCTTTTTTGTTGTTTTTCTAGCTTAACAGCATCAACATATTGCTAACATCTCTTTTTGTGGTCTGCAGAAGAAAGAAAACCATACAAGTTTGGAACAACATGAGGGTGAGTAAGTGATATTGACAATGACCGAATTTCGGTCATTAATTTTTAATGTGAAAATAAGTCTTAATGCAGTTTTGCTTCTCCGGTAAATGTAGATGCTTTTTACTAAAAACAAGGCAAATATTCATTATGAATATGATTTGTTTACAGTGCAGATGACACTGAGGGGAAAAAAACAGATGATCCGCTGTTGAAGCATCAAAATCTTGGTCGTAGATCGGACTGCTCACCCACAGAGCTTTACAATTAACATGCCCTGGTGTAAGTAAAGCCTCTGCTTACCATTCAACACCTGCCTCCTTATACCTGATACAGGCCAAGTCAACAAATAATCAAAGTAATGACTCTAGGACAACCATTTCCCTTGAATGAATGGTGCACACTTCCATTATTCCACAGCCCCCATCTTATGTCTATTATACACTATACGTATATGTCTGTATTATGTAGTGACTGGTCATACAGTCCAGGAAGAATGGCGGAAGAGAAGAAATGGAAGACAGTTGCAATGTACAGTTCAACAGAAAAGGTGTTTTGAGATTTGGGCAGTATTATCTTATATTTATCCATGACATTTGTGTGTTTAACAAAGTCTGTTGCTTCAGGATCCAGATTATGTATTAATTATTACTATGAACTGCAAGAAGCCCAACCATATGCAAAAATTATTAACATGGCATGGACTGACTAAGAAAATTCAACAACAATTTTGTTTTTATCAACACAAACCATGTTCTTTCTGTGCCCATATTTCTTGTAGTCTGCTTCATATATTTTTTTACACCAAATTTGTGCCAATATATGCTAGAGTTTGATTTAATGACCTGCCTTTGATGTTAGCGATGCTGAACGAAAAAAAAATCATAATTAGCCCATTTTTTTGCTTATATTTATTTATATAGATTTTTTTATTATTATTATTTGTAATTATTATTGTTTTTTGGTGCTGCAATCAGATCAGACCTGAGATCCATTTCTGGGTCACAACCCAACAGTTAAGAACCACATTTCTAACATAACATCTCTTCTTGGCACAGTATATTAGATCATTGCTTTCTTCCCAGGGGTTTAAACCACCTCCCTCCCGACGGGGAGATATATGGCAGCATTAGTAAAATGGAAGTGAAGGAGCATGAAAGTGAGAACTTTCTCACTCTTCAATCCACCAACCTGCAGTAGACTTCTGGCCCTGCAACCCCCCTCAAAGTGGCATTACTATTAGAGCTTTTGGGGCATTTGACCTTCCTGGAAAAAAGGCCTTTCACAAATCCGCCCTAGGGACTTAGTCCTGATGGCTCTTTACAACTTGGAAGGATCTGTTGTTGTTGTTGTTGTTGTTGCTGTAGCTTTTTTTTTTTTTTTGTACCTTACAAATCCTGAGGCTAGAAAATCACCCCATGTATCATGCACATTGAATTTTACATGGCTTTCAGTTTGACCGGCCAGATAGAGTAGTGTCTAATGTAATCTGAAATGTGTTGGGTAAATTACCCATCCAGACCCTAACCACTAATAAAATAAATAAATAAATAAATAAATAAATAAATGTACAAAGAAAGGAAGTAGATTAAATAAATCACCCAACAGGAGTTTTTCCGGTGTCATAAAAATGCACTCTTGTGACAAAACACCTCGATAGGGGACCTGGATATGAAGACGGGGCTCCAGGCAGCAAAATAACAAATTATTGGTCTCCGTCAAGAAAGCAGATGTTGGAAATGCAAATGATTATTGCTCTCCGCTCTTCATTTTGTTTGGTTGCGAGTGCAGCCCTTTGTCCCCAGGGTGAACTGCTTTATTCTTTTATGAGAAGGTGAAAAGAGACACAGGTAAATTGGGAATGGTGGAGATTAGGAGTCTTGAGAAGATGAATTCATTTCTTTAGGCGTTATCTGTTCATATAATATCTAGACTTCTGATTTATTATATGGTATGCACTGTCATAAGATTCCAGACACAAATAAATCATCTGTGGTTTTGAAACAAGCAAATGCAAAATATCTGCAGTTAAAAATGTTGATAGTAAATGTATGAGAAAGTATATAGTGCGACTGTGCCCGCTCACATTTTCTGCTACGTTGGTCCTAGAAGTATTTTTTTCTATTCATTTCTCATAAGGATCTCAAAAAAGTCTTTGTTAAAGCATTATAAGACATGAACCCAGTCAACCAGCTTTGAGGTGAATCGTAACATTCCAAACTTTGATTTCAAGCAAAAAATACAAAGGTTCAAGACTGTGTGCTTAATGGGCTTTAGTGATTGAAAGAACTACAATCCCATGAAGCATTGTGAACAGCATAATTAAATTAAAAACTGTGGGGAAATATAAACCTATGCATTTAAAAATGACAAGATATTTTAAGTTTATTGCAAAAGATGCAAATATATTTAAATATATTTAAGTATGTCAAGAACATAGAGAGACCGACTCGAGTGCTTCTTTGGAGTGGGCGGAGCTAAAGAGATCTTTTGGCTTTTTTGATTTTTTTAACCCACTGATTGGTGGAATTTTCTGTACAGCATCATGGGTAATGTAGTTTTTCACCACGAATTCCGCTGTTAAACATAGGCTTGTTCGACTTGATGCAGCGCCGCACAGAACGATCGGCGGCTGACTTGAAGCAGTGCATGCCGGTTAGAAATTTTGTCCGACTTGAGACAGCGCCGACGCCATGTGACTGTGACGTATGGCTTCAAAGTACCGCGAGAGCGATTCGAGATCAGCCGCCTGAGTTAGCCAGCGCAGTTTCTCAAGAGGAGCTGCACGAGCTCTGATGACGACACAGCTGATTCATGATTGGCCGGATTCACCGCATGACAACGATCACGTGTGTTTCGTGTTTATTGTCACGCCTTCAGCTCCACTAATGCTCAAAAATCTGTGTTTTTATAACAGTTAAAGCTCTTTTCATGTAGTCGCGATGTTGTATCGTGTCATGTTTATCAAAATAAAACGGATAAAAAAAAGACCCCACTACATTGTTATTTAAATAACATATGCTTATGTTTAACTTTATTCTTGTAAAAACAGACGCTGTAAGCAGTACATAAAGTTTTGAATGAAAAGGTCTCTGAAACATCAGTGTATTAGTCAAATATTGCATTTATTTCACTTCAGCTGTGATAAAGTATGCAAACGCAGCGCGAGCGTCATTACGGGAAGCAGAAAGTGTCCAACTTCACGTCTCCGTTTTCAGCTCCTCCCCGCCTGCACGCGGCTACTCTCGCCGATCGGTTGCATCCAGCCGCAGCCGATGTCGAACACACCTCATGATTATTTTAAAACTAAGTTGAAACAATACAGGCTACCGGCTTAAGGTTGTCTTCAAAGGTTTACAAGTTATCATTAAAAATCAATTTCCTTATGGAGAAAATGAATGGAATCCGACTGTTGCACTTGCACTCTATTGAGGTTTAAAAATATGTATTAAGTCTAAATTAATCTTATTATATTAAGCAAATGCATTTAATTTGCATGTTAGCCTACCCTTACAAAAGTTTTCATAATCATAGTTTCCACCAAAATACCATAGTAAATTTACTGCCACTACTGTTATGTAAGGGATTTTGCGAGGATTAGCTGACATTATTTTGCTCCAAGGATAATTTTTGCTCGCAAAATAAATGCTTGGACATTGAATAATGATTTGAGTTTAAATATTTTTTATATAGCCTATAATTTTACCTGTATATTATCTTTAAACTACAACTTGCAAAACAATCGTTCTAGCAACAAGTCGAATACTGCAACAACATCATGTGACAGCATAATTTACCAACCTTTCTAACTATTGTAACTTGCTTTACTAACTACTATATTTTGGCAGAAACTATTGCTTCCGTGTTCATTTTGAGTGCCTCAGGGTCAAATTACATGTTTTGACAGTAGTTTCCAACAGTTTTGACACCAGATACATCACATGCTCAACAAACGCAGGCCGACTGCTGCACAATAAGCTCAAATTAGCATAAACGTCGTCGCATATCCCACAGTGTGTTTGCATGCATGTGACAGAGGGAAGCAAACGGCTAGGTGAATGGCAGCGTGCCGTTCATTTGCATCTGAGATACTCCTGTGTCTTTGCTGAGGGTTGACAATCGCTGTAATGTTAACACTGAGGCTACACCTGCGTCCCGCTTTGATGACCCGAGACATTCCTATTTATGTTAATGTAAAAGTAAATCCACTTTGCATGGAAACATCGCTGAGTCAATTTTCCAGGCCTCATCATGCGGAAAATAGAAGGAATACATAATATGAGACACGTGAGCCTCGGATATTGCTTGGTGCACATATTCTGAGATAATATGTGTAGGATGTGAATTAAGGATTTTAGCTGTAGATCAAATCATATAACATTTGCCTCCTTACCAGTCATCTGTATCACGTCTAAATGGATGGATTCCATTAATTTAACCCTCTGATGCATGAATTATTAAATTACAAATGAGAAAAACTTTTTCTTTTTACTTCACATCAAGAATATAATCATTCCTTTATAGGGAAAGGGAATATATTAGGGAACTTACTTTTTTTTTTTTTTGCATCACAGTCTGTAAAAATGAACAGCCTTTTTGGGATTCAGATGAACAGAAATGAGACTCCTAATGTTAAAAGCTTCAGTAGGGACCCTTGAGACAGACGTGGCAATCAATCAGTGATCATATGGGAGGCATTTGATTTGAGTACCTGCAAAAACCTGCACTTGTGTGGTACTTAAAAAATCCACAGATGCATCTATTTTTTTCTCTGAAACCTACAGAACATTTGCACACCTTAAAAGTCACACATGACTCAAATGCCAGGGCAGTCTCATAAGGGGAAATGTTGTGGTAGAAACTTTTATACAGTACTGCACCACCTAAACGCCACTTTTGTGACATTCTCATCTCTTTGGAAGATTATGTCAAAGTTTTAATGTAATTTGTCCATTGGATGCAAAGCTGAATTTTCAGCATAATTACTCCAGTCTTCAGTGTCACATGATCCTTGAGAAATCATTCTAATATGCTGATTTACTGTTTAAGAAATATTTCTTATTATCATTGTTGAAAACGGTACCATTCAAAGTTTTGGAGTAAGCAATACTTTTATACAGCAAGCATGCATTAAATTCAAAAGTGACAGTAAAGACATTTATAATGTTACTAAAGTATCACATTTTCCACAAAAATATTAAAGGGCACCTATTATGCCCCTTTTTACAAGATGTAATATTGGTCTTGGGTGTCCCCAGAATGTATTTGTGAAGTTTCAGCACAAAATACCCCACAGTTAATTTATTATAACCATTTGAAAATGTCATTTTTGGGGCCTGTTTTAAAAAGAGCTGTTTTGGTGTGTACCACCTTTAAATGTAAATGAGCTGCATATCCCCGCCCTGCCTTTGGATGAGGGCGTAAATTGCATACCTATGGCAATAAACAGTCGGTAAAAGCAGAATGGCTGAGAGTGAGAGACCCGTTGTTTTGTATGGCATTCAGCTGTACATGTTTGAACCGGAATCAGACCCAGATGATGAAGAGACTCCGGCAGAAGAAACACAATTGAGAATGGAGCAGGACGTCTCTGAATGGTTATTTGATACATTTATGTACTTATAGAGTTTTAATCGTGTCCCATTTGCAATTATGGATGTGCAACACACACACACACACTGTGATAACGTTCGCGCAATTTTTTGAAACTACAAACACAAATACTGTGATAACATTTGCTAAGTACGTTAGATAAACACTATACAAACAAGGTTTAAATTATATACACAGACATTCTACGACGACAACAACTTTAGACGCATTTGTTATTGAATTGGCTGACATCGACTGAAATGACTATTTGCTCAAAAAACATTAAATACACTTACTTCTTCTGGAGGTGACGTTGGATCGCGAACATTAGGCAACGATCCACACTTGAGGATTAACTTTGAAGACCTGCTTTGAATTGACCCTCGTTCTCAAAATAGTCAGTCAAAAAATGATTCGCGCAAACATAAACGTATTTTGGAATTTTGAGTGGCGCCTTTCCTTCGTAAATAAAATCCATCCACTGCGTTTTCAGTGGCTCTGATGTCGGAAGTAAATGAAAACTACTATGTTCATTATTACATCCCACAACAGAACACTTATGTTTCTTAGGAGACATTACCGGCTGTCGTTGAAACAATGGAGGATGGTTGACAGATCACCGACGGCGGGTTCTATGCCAAAACCAGATTGTCAATCAAACCACGTGGGTGGGGCTTAGCGCAATTCTACGTCACAGTGAGAGCAATCTTAGAACAGGGCATTCTGAGACAGTGCTTATGAATTATTGAGATTGTAAAAAAAACACTGGGTGGATTTTTCTCATTCTAGGGTGGTTTTGCTCACACACTGCCAACACACATTTATGGTCAAACAGCATGTAAAAGTGAATTTTGCATAATAGGTGCCCTTTAAACAGCAAAAATTTTCAGCACTGAAAAAAATAAGAACTATCATTCTTAATTGAGCACCAATAATAATTGAGGAAAAACTTAATTTTAGGATCTTTTAACTAGTTGCTTATTAGATTGCATATTACTAGAATATTTGTTGTTTATTAGTACTTAATAATCACATTTTAATGCCTTATTCTACATGACCTTATTCTACATTCTTAATCCTACCCAATACCTAAACTTAACAACAACCCTACTAACTATTAATAAGCAGTAAATTAGGATTTTATTGAGGGAAAAGTTGTAGTTAATAGTGAATATGTGTTCCCTATACTAAAGCGTTACCATAATTTATAATAATTGAGCATAAAATCAGCATAGAGTAATGATTGAACACTAGAGTAATGATGCTGAAAATTCAGCTTTGCCATCATAGAAAAAAATTACATTTTAAATTGTATTAAAACATAAAAGAGTTATTTTAAATTGTAATAATATTTCACATTATTACTGTTTTTACTGTATTTTGGGCAAATAAATATAGCCATGGTGAGAATAAGAGAGTTCTTTCAAAAACATTAAAAAATCTTAATGTTTCCAAACTTTTGACCGGTACTGTATACCGGTCAAAAGAAATCATTCAGAAATCATTCTAATATGCTGATTTGCTGCTCAAGAAACATTTCTTATTATCATCAATGTTCAGATCAGTTCTACTGTTTAATGTTTTTATGGAAACCGTGATACATTCTTTTAGGATTCTTTGATCAATAAAAAGCATTTATTTGAAATAGATATCTTTTGTAATACTATAAATGTCTTTCAATTTAATGCATCTTTGCTGAATGCATCTTTGCTGAATATATGAACTGTACACTGTTGTCTTGTGATCAGTTAGTTGTGGCAGTTGATGGTATTTTATGATGAGTGTGTGTGTGTGTGTGTGTGTGTGTGTGTGTGTGTGTGTGTGTGTGTGTGTGTGTGTGTGTGTGTGTGTGTGTGTGTGTGTGTGTGTGTGTGTGTGTGTGTGTGTGTGTGTGTGTGTGTGTGTGTGTGTGTGTGTGTGTGTGTGTGTGTGTGACCACGACATGTACATCATAAAATGAGATATGAAGAACATAATTTTGAATAATTATAAACCATGTAAACTTAGAGAACAATTTGTATTATGTAATCTAAATAGGTAATTGTTATAATGATGGCAGATTGTAAGTCATGGCATTCTGACATTTTAAAATCACTCAAGACATTTACTTTAATTAATTCAGCTCATAAAAGCCATGCACATTATCAACTTTTTTTTCTTTTTTTTATTCTACAAACTTCTCATTTTTTACAATGTGACGATTTTGTTTTAAAGCTGCTCGAGAGACGTTGCCTAATGAGAGTGCGTACCAAATGCAATTTCCTTGTGATTAACGTCAATACTCTGCAAAATATCACATAATCGAGTTCTCACTTCATGCTTTTCTTGGGTCACAGCAGCTCAGAATCATGTCAAAACTGTGTGTGTCACCCTATTTAAACCTGATCCTTTAGACATTTTCTTAAACTTAAATACCAGTCATGAATATATTCATTCAGGAATTACAAATTTCCAATATTTAGGAATTAGTCAGGGTTTCTGGCCCACGGTACAGAATCGGTCCCAATAGAGAGGAGCAGTACAGTGGTTAAATGAGTTCTCCGGAGTATTTTTAAATGTCCAGACCCTGGGGTGAATACTTATCCCCTAACTGAGGGACGATTTGAGGCTGGCAGTGGAGAGCGGCTGGAAAAGATGGACTGGTAATTGCCATGCCAAGGCAGGGGTATATTAGAATGCCTGAATACATGAATAAGTATGTTGCAGATGCCAGGAAACTTGAGGTTAGGAATCGAGTTTGGGGGGCAGATGCAGCCTGAATAGCATCTTTCCTCAACAGCAGCATCTATTAACTATATTTTTACATTTTCTGAAGAAAATTTGACTTGCTTACCCATGCAAAATTTAATGTCACAATAGATGGTTGTGGATGGTTGCCAGAATATTGCTAAGTGGTTGCTAGTTTTGGTATGGTTGCAGTGTCTTTATATTCTCTAGGTCCCTCTTTCTATGGAATTTTTATTTTCTGCTGGGTATTGTAAGTCTGACCTGCTAGAAGAGTAATACTGTAGCACACTTCCTCCTAATTAGCTGGACAATTGGTGTCATGCATGTCTGAGTTAGTCTTAAAAACTCTTAAGTTCAGTTTGATCAAATTTAAGGACATAAAATTCTTAAATATCTTAAATATTATATGAAAAGTCTTAATTATCATTTCAAGTGGTCTTAAAGGGTTAGTTCACCCAAATGGAAATACTGTTAATAATTACTCACCCTCATGTCACTCCACACCCGTAAGACGTAAGACGTTCATCTTTGGAACACAAATTAAGATATTTTTTATGAAATTTGTGAGGTTCATGACTCGTCCATAGATAGCAATTTAACCAACACTTTCAAGGTCCAGAAAGGTACTAAAGACAGCATTAAAATAGTCCACATGACTGCAGTGGTTCAACCTTAATTTTATGAAGCGACAAGAATGCTTTTTGTGCACAAAAACAAAACAAAAATAACAACTGTGTCATTCTTGCGCACAAAAAGTATTCTCGTCACTTCATAAAATTAAGGTTGAACCACTGCAGTCACGCTGACTGTTTTAACAATGGCTTTAGTATCTTTCTGGACCTTTAAAGCGGTGGTTAAATGACTGTCTATGGACGAGCCATAAACCACTCAGATTTCATCAAAAATATCTTAATTTGCGTTCCGAAGATTAACAAAGGTCTTACGGGTTTGGAACGACATGATGGTGAGTAATTAATGACTAATTTTTGTGTGAATTAACCCTTTAAATTTGAGATGGAAAACAAAAGTCGCAATATGGCTTCATATAATTTAATATATATGCGCTGCATGTTTCGAAGTAAATACACTGCGCTGCACGTTCTACAAGCTATCAACAAATGTTGTTTATCAACAAATACTACAGACAATGCTGTGCAGTAAATGTATTCTATTGTTTTTCTTGGAAGTTTTACGTTTAAACAGATTTCTCGACACTCGTTGACTTTGTTAAAAATTAATGTTGTCTGCTTGTTTACTCCAGTTTGATGTGTACACGGAAAGCCAACATCAGTTAAATTGTACATGGCATTCAGCATTAATCTTTAAGTGACCTGCAAGGTTTGTAATGCATTCCTGTTCTTTCAAGCAGACCCACAGGGTGTGACACAAAGTTTTGTGCGGCTTAATAGACAAACACTTTGATAGAATGGCTTTTAATCTATAGTCTCTCAAAGGCTTATTTTATTCAGAACAAACTGTGAAATCTATTGTGATATCCCTATGTTTGGGGTAAGGATTAGATTACTCTCTATTAGGTTAATTCAAAGGTTATTTGGTGAAATCAACAACAGGCATCTACAATATAGCAAATTATATAAAGTCATATGGAACCAGCTCAGCCATTTCCACCAGGTGGCGCTCTAATGTCATTCTAAATGCTTTAGAACAGGGGTGTCCAAACTCTGCAGAGTTAAGCTCCAACTTACCACAACACACCTGCCTGGAAGTTTCCTGTATGCCTAAAAACCTTGATTAGCTGGTTCAGGTGTGTTTAATTGGGGTTGGAGCTAAACTCTGCAGGACAGTGGCCCTCCAGGAGCAGGATCGGACACCCCTGGTTTAGAGTGTGATGGTGCCATATAGGATGTGTTCCTGGATCAACATTTTTGTTGGTCTTAGTCCAACATTCTTGTCAAAATAACAAAAGATGGAAATGATGGGTTTATAAAATGTTATTCAGGTTCTGACCTCAGCTGTAACTCTTAATTAACCCTGAACCTAAACTTACAAATGAATTGGATAATAAGAGCGTAGATCTAGGATCTAGGAAGGATCTTGGGAAAATTCCAGCATGGAATATACACTATTGTTCAAAATTTTGAGGAACTTTTTTATTTAATTTTAAAAATGTAATACTTTTATTCAAAACGGTTGCATCAGATTGATCAAAAGTGCCATTAAAGACATTGATAAAAAATAAAAATTAATAACAATTTTCTATTTCTGTTCTTTCAAACCTTCTATTCAAAGAATCCTGAATAAAATATGTATCACAGTTTTCACAAAAACATTCAGCAGCATAACTGTTTTCCACGTAAATAATAATATGATCTTGAGCATCAAATCGGCTTATTAGAATGATTTCTGAAGGATCATGTGACACTGACGATTGGAGTAAAGATGCTTAAAATTCAGCTGTCTATCACAGGAATACATTGCATTTTCAAATATATTAAAATAGAAAACATTGTAATAATATTTCACAATATTATAATAATGATTTTAATGTATTTTTGAGACTTCTTTCAAACACATGAAATATGTTACAACCTCAAACTTTTGAACGGTAATGTATAAGAATAATTTTTCATATCGTTGTGCATATATGATAATATTATCACCTATCAGTGTTTGATTTTAAGCACTCCTTTGTTCCATTTTGGAACAGTATTGGATTGTCACTTGAAGCCCAATGTAAAATCTAAAGCAAGACCAGTTGAGAAGTTTTTCTATTCTAGATATATATCAGAAAAAATGTATATTGACAAAGCTGGATTATAAAAATTCAAAGTTCGTCTACACGACCACCACCAGGCTTCACTGCGGTGACGCATCACTTGTCTCACAGATTGTACCCACTCAGCATGCTGGCCATCTGGCTTGTCTTTACAACAAGGACAGAAATACAAATCATACCTACCTAGCCACAGATATTGCAGAGGTTACACATTACCAAAAAAAAGAAGAAGAAAAAAAAAAAACAGTTCTGACGTAAACTCGCTGGAGCGCTGCAGCTCCCAGCCATATGGGGACTTAAATGGATCCTAGAATTGTTCAGTCTATCTGCTGAGTGCAGGTTTTGGAACTACACAGAGACAAGCCTCATCCAACATAACGCAGGGGAATGTACTCGCTGCTGTGTTGACACAATGAGGGCACTATATGGAAGTTTAAAAGCATCAATTTCAGTGTCTGTTCAAGGGGCCATGGGCCTTTTGTGTGTTAAAGTATATTTAATATCAGAAGATGCTGCTGCCAGTGACTGTGTTTTGTCAAAATGAGTTATAAGTGTTGTCACGTGTGGATTAAAGCAAATGTGCAGAGCTATATAAACAGCGGTATTAATTAAGCAATACAATCTGTTTAATTTTGTGGAGATTTTGTCTTGTGGAGATTTGAATAATCTCAAAGAATTCCTTTGATGGTAGACATGTCTATATCTTGAGATTTTGAACAACAATGAATGAGGTTAAAAAATGAAAACTGCTTCTTAAAGGGTTAGTTCACCCAAAAAAGAAAATTATCCCATGATTTACTCACCCTCAAGCCATCCTATGTGTATATAACTGTGACGCGTCTCCCGTTACTCCGGCTGCGTCGACCGGTGGGCGTGGCTAGGAGAGTCTGGGCATCACGAGAGTCTGTCCAACGTTGTTTGCTTGGACTAATTGAGAATGATGAACACCTGTTTTGTCCTTTTATAACAAGGAAGTGTGCGAGAGTGTAGGGAAGGCCTTTTGTATCTTTGGAGTGTTGCGAGTTGTTTAGTTTGTTTGTTTTTTTTTCTATTTGTTGATTTTGCCTTGGTTGTTACTTTGTATTTAGTTCTGTCTGAAATTTTAACATCTTGTGTCAGACAGAATTTGGGCTTATTTTTTGTAAGTAAATTTGTAAAATAAATTTTATACATTTTTCTATTTGTTAATAAACACTCTTGTTTCACCCTTACCAACTTACTAGTCCTCCTTTTATTTGTCGTGGCTTGAGCCGGTCGTGACAATGACTATCTTCTTTCAGACAAACACAGTCAGAGATATATTTAAAAATATCCTGGCTCTTCCAAGCAGTATAATGGTTGTGCTCCAGACGGTTAATAAAGGCCTTCTGAAGTAAAGCGATGGTTTTTTGTAAGAAAAATATCCATATTTAAAATTTTCTAAAGTAAACTTTATAAATAACAGACAACTGTACGCATACTGTGCAAGTCAACTTGCACCAAAAAGTAACCCTTGAAGCGATGTATGACGCAGGATGTAGGAGTAGCATAAGCTTAGACGCCTCTTCCTCTTCTCTTATATAGAAATCCTCCTAAATTTCTATTTAAAAAATTCTCATTTTAGACTTCTAATTCGTGACCGGTGTTTTGTTTGTTTTGTTTTCTTTTGTTTTGCTCTATCCTCTATCCGTTCACTACCATTATAAAGTTTGGAAGAGCCAGGATATTTTTAAATACATCTCCGATTGTGTTTGTCAGAAAGAAGATAGTCATATACACTTAGGATACACTTATCATTTTCATTTTTGGGTGAACTATCACTTTAAAGTGTCCCTTTAATGTTATTTTAAAGGTTCCTAATTTTATTTTGGAGGTCTCTCAAAAAACACTTTAATTTCTCATAATATACATTGCTATATCTCCTCTTTTCTCACGGTGTCTGAAACGGTTCAATAATGGATTCGATCTCTCTAAACCCCTCATTTCCGTGAGCCTGCTCTGCTCTGATTGGTCAGATAGCCAAGTCTGTTGTGATTGGTTACTGCTTACAGCATGTGTCGTAAACAAAATGGCCATCACCATGTCTGACTTTCAGCTCCGGATCTTCTGCAGCACTTTATATACTGTGATATGAACAGTAACAATGGTGTCGGTTTACTGTATCAATTTGAGTCCTCATCCTTTGGAAGTTCATGCAAAGTGAATTTACTTTCGCAGCGCAGAAACAGTGTATATATTCTCGACATGTCGACAACACAAACCAAACTCTTCCATTTGCAACTATAACTACAGTGTTTGAGATTGGGTTGAGACATTGCTTGTGGGCAGCCAATGAAGGCCATAGGCTGGCATTATCAAATTTGTTACAAGCATAGGTTCTTGCAGGAAATAAGACTGGAATTACAGACGATCCGTTTCAAGCATTTCAGAATCAGTTCTTTCTTTTGGGAGACAATAACTCCATTTGTCGTGCACTTTGTTCTTTGTGAAAGTCAAAGGTCTACAAAGTTTCAAACAGCTATATTACACACTACATGAAAGGCAATAGCCAAAAAAGCATAATGGGACACTTTGATATCTGAATTGTTTCTCTGAGGCAGCAATTGAAAAGATTAAATGGAGAATAAATGGAAACTTTTGTTTTAAGTCAACGTGAAATTGCTTTCACAGCCCATTTTACTTCTGCAATGAGATATAATTTTGAGTAAAACAATATATTCAACTAAATAAATAATGTCTTTATAAATGATAAATTTTTATCCATCAGGAATTTTTTGGATCGTAAAAAGTGGCCATTCCAGACTAGAATGCAGCCAGAGCTTAATGTGAGTTTGCAGTGGATTGTGGAGGACTTTGAAGAGGCTTTTTAAACGGTGTGTTGAAGTAAAGTTCACCTTTTGAGAGAATCTTGACTTATCTCAACACGGACTGTTTTTGCAATCATTTTTTATATTCAATTCAACTGCCATAAAATTGCCGCATTAACTGTTGGCAAGATTTTAGAAAGGCTGCATTACTTAAATGCTTACTAAATTGCTGTTTGGCTTATTGGTTAACATTTACTTATAGCCTGTATGACCTAGGTCATGACAGCCAAAAGTTTACGTTGTTCCAGAGACAGAACTACTGTAGTTATTTTGATTAACTAATTTGAAGAGATTTATTTTTAGGGGTCTGTGTTAGTGCAATTATACATTTAAGTACTTAGTAATAATAATTATCCACATGTACTTAGTATAAGGTTAGGTTTAGGTTTGGTTTAGGGTTAGTTGCATGTAATTATACATAATTTATTAATACCACTATCTACATGTAACACTTAACAAGGACACTATAAAATAAAATGTTACACTAAGGTTTTTCTTGATCTAACCAGATTGTAGCTGGACATTTCTAAGAAAGCTCAAGTGACTTTCTTCTAAGGCATAAGATGAAGTGTGCAATGAGTAAACCGAGCTAATGCCACAGCTCCACTGTGAGAGCCATTACCAGTGACATTACTGCCTGCTAGAGCGAAGCACATGATAGGCAAGCAGCTCCAGAGCAATGGTGCAATTTAAGAGTATTGCAAAAATACATTTCAGAAGATCTGACCGGCCATTAATGTAATTGCCCTACTTCAAATAATACAATGTTATCTGAAAAACAAATAAGACTTCATACATCAGAATCTGCTAATGTAACATCTATTTCCTCAGCTCATTGGTGTTTAATTATTGCATATGTAGCTCATGTGTGGATGTACAGATTGCATCAGCATGTATGCAATCTGTTTGTGGATGAATGTGCAATTATCCCAATGCATTGCCTTCAGTTGTATAATGTTGGCTCTGTAATCAAACATTGATGTGCATGCTTTAGTGTGCTGTGTGCCTCATTTGCTTCTTATTTCTCATTCTGTGTAAATACAATGCTGGGCTGGATGGAGACTCGAGCAGACAAACATTAGCCATGTGGCATATGTTCTGAACCACTGTGATCTATGTCCACCTGGCCAGAATTGACCCACAGTGGATTAAGAGATCCAAATTGGCTGTTTGATATATGGCCAGTCCTTGTTAACAGTGTTCCCTCCTGTCAATTCTCTCCATTGCTTTCAAGGTCAACCGCCCTCTTCTGCTGGACAAATCAGAGAGCTTACTATAATCAGTGATGCTCGCACATACACGGCACGCACTTTCAAACTCACTCATGAGTGTGAGCGTCAGTGTTTAAAAATATGTGACTATTTAATGTAAAAATTTTAACATGACTGTCTCTAATTTATCCTTACAGGATATGCATGTAGAAAATGATTCGAAATTCATCCCTGCTCTGTCCTAATCGTGGCCTTATATCTGTCATTCTATTTTCTTCTTTTCTTTAGAGCTTGCTGAAAATACATTTAGTTGCCGGGAATTACTGATGCATGCATTTGACTGCAAGACCCTGAAACAGATCAATACCAGACTCTACATCCCAGACCAAGATTTGATGATTTATGAGCTAAATAAAGATAATTATTGTATCCTTCATTTCAAACAGTTTAATGTTGTTTCACGCTAAACAAGTTTTTTCTTTTTTTCCCTTTTTCAAAAAAGATGATCCAGTTGATCCAATCAGTAATTCAGTAATCAGTAGTATTGAATTGAAATTGAAATACACTTTATTGTCCCCAAAGGGGAAATTTGTGTTGGACTCAAGGTGTTTACATTGACAGAATCATTAAAAAGTTAAAAAACAGATTTAACATTACAAAAATAGTAAAATAAAAAAAAACATTAATTTATCATCATTTAACATTTTAATTGAAATAGGTATATTCATATTCAGAACACAAATTAAGATATTTTTTGATGAAATCCAAAGTGTTTTTTAATATCCCATAGAAAGCAATGAAATTACCACATTCAAGGTCCAGAAAAGTAGTAAAGACATCAATAAAACAGTCGACGTGACTACAGTGGTTCAACCTTAATGTTATGAAGTGGCGAGAATAACGAAAATAACTACTTTATTCAACAATTTCCACTCTACCCTGTCATTCTCCTATGCAGTTAAGTTGAAGACACATTGCAGAGCTTCTGTGTACGGCGACTGTGTATGTAATTTTTTTATTAGGTTTATTTATTTTTTCACTGTAGTAACATGGGGGGGGGGGTCTAATGCTATTTCATGCATTCTGACTTATTATAATTATTATAATTATTATTATTATTATTATTATTATCATGCTGAACATGGCCAAAGTTTCAAAAAGTGAGTTGGACGTATGACGGAGTATTTCTGTGCCAAAAATACTCTTCAGATTTGTCACAGGTTTCGGACAGTTTTTTTCGAGCATGGCCCTGTACGTTTATTACCTAATAAAGGGCGGAATTCCTTGTACGGGCACTTTTTCCGGAAGAGTGAGAGCAAGCCCTTCAGTGCACTTCTTTCAGCTTTACGGAAGTCGTCAGCAGCCCTGCACAGGACTTGTTCGAAAAAGACTTGTCACTTTGTTTTTAGACTAAGAAATCAACAATGTCACCAAAGAAGTGTGTTTTTGGTTGTGAAGGAAAGGTAACATTGCTTCCTGAAGTACCCAGTGTTAAGTGGAGCTGAGAGATTTGTGCTCTCGCATTATCATTAAATATTTATTTATTTATATTTATTCGTCATTAAAAAAAAAACATAGAAACCACCTTAACTTAACTATCAAAATAAGGATAAAGTTGATTCTGATAAACGCAATCGATTTTTTTTATTGGTTAAAATGAATGGCTGTTTTCGGAAAGAGTCTGTACAGCGTATCTGTCTTTTATATATCTGATAAAACTAAAGACTCTTCGGAGATATGAAGGATGCACTACTATTCTATAGGTACTCAAGATTAACATGAGATTGGCAGAAACCTTTTTATGTACCCTTTAACAATGTCTTTACTACCTTTCTGGGCCTTGAAATTGGTTTTGACATTGCTGTGTATCCACCTGTTTCCGCGGGGCGCTGCTGTAAAAGAGAACGTGGGTACAACTTCCGGTGAGGCGGCGGAAGTAGCATACCAATGGTATTTTGTGTTCTAATTAGCGAAGAGGCTAAGTGTTTTTTGGATCATTGTTTACTTTGTAAAGTTTCAAATCTTTATGAGAGATGTAGTTACGGTGCTCAGGGACAACATCTCAGTTTACTACATTAATATCACAATACAATAAACTAAAAAAAATTCGTGCCCTTAATTGCTCTTTACTTTACTGACCTTCCACAAAAGTGCTGCTGCATGACTAGAGCATCTGCAATACATGAACAACCCGCTGTCTGTAGCTACTTCCCGTCACTGATGCTAGCACCAAAGCCTTATGATGTTATTGACTCCTAACGTGCGTGCCAGAGCCAGTCGCGTTTCCACTGTATGCGATGCTAAAGGCTACTTGTGTTAACCACTGCGAAAATACACTTATGGAAAATATCAGAGACTGCTTGAGGAATGAAGACAGTTCTTATGTGATTATAATCGTGTATTTATTTGGTTTAATGTTTTATCTGTCTCTTCCCTGTGCCTGTTGATTCCTGACAAATGCATATTTCACAGATTCACACTCCGGTTAACTCGTTTAACTCATAACTCTTGTTGTCTTCTCATGAGCTCCCTCTGTTGCTCTGGCTGAAAGGATCAGGATAGACGGAGAGATCGCGCAAACATCCTCGGATATCAATCATCGCATAATTTAGAGGAAAATAAATAGAAAGTCTCAGAAAAGTGACGTAAACATAGGGTATGTTATCAATATATTTCTAAATATGTAAGCCTTTAGATTTAAAAGCCTTAATGGAATTGTTTTTTGCATTCGCAAATAAATGGAAGCAGGCCTAACTGAATAGGTCTGTGTTTTCTTTTTATGTCAATATAAATATCAGTTAGATTTAGCATAATTGATGTGCACTCCTGACATAAATTAATACATTACTATTACTGTAAAAAAAAAATTTATTGTAAAACATTGTTCAAATATTGATGCCGGAATCTTAAATCTTTAAGTAAAAAACAAACGTTCGCAAGTTTGGATCGTTAAATCTTGAATCACTGTCAACTGTTGAATGAATGAGTGTCACGTCCAGCTTGTTTACTTCGAACCGGAAGACGCTCCCACGTTTGACGCAAGGCCTCATGGGGCGTAGGAAACTTGTGGATAGGGAGTTCAGAAAACTCTCAGATTTCATCAAAAATATCTTAATTTGTGTTCTGAAGATGAACAAAGATCTTACGAGTTTGGAACGACATGAGGATGAGTAACTAATGACAGAAATTAATTTCTTGGGTGAAAATGACTGCTGATCCCTATATGTAGCCAGTGTTATGTTGTAATGCGTATTATTTGAAACAACCCAATAAATTATTTAAACATTTTACTTTTCAGGATTTAAATTAAGTTGGAGGTTATTGTAACTATAAGTGGTTATTTACAATGATTTTTAAGAAAATTCTTTTCAGGAATTCTTAAGTTCCATCTTTAGAACAATCTAAAAAAGAAAAAAGAAAATGTTTTTGGGAATCAAAATATTCATAAATTACAAAGTAAGTAAAGAAAATAAAACAATAGCAGTTCAGAATAAATTTATTCTTAAGAATGTTTTGCAAATCTGTCCCCAGGTGTAAATGCAGATCTGTCTCTGACATCTTTTAATTGAATTTCTCAAGATGTCACAGCAGGTGCCCAGGTGTAAATGAAGTGAAAGATATCAGGAGTTGTGGAGACGTAGTAGACGGAGAACTATATCCAGGACTTAGACCGAGATGCCAAGGCAACAAGATCAAGACACCAACTCTGAGATGGTACTGATCCAGGTGACTAGTATCAAATCCTTACTGCTGCTTAATTTCTGTCAATATTTTGTCTAACATGTTTCACAAGAGTGATGACAATTAACCTCACTGCAGACCAAAGCTAATTAGAAGCTGTGAAGGTCAAAGTCTCCCCTTCTTCATCTTAGCCTTTAGCTATGAAGTGTCACACTTGACGGTGTCACACTTGACATGTAAAAAATAGATTGAAAGAGACAACCATACTGGCGGAACCTCCTCTTTCCTATAAACCCCATATATGACCCCATTAGGAGTGTCACACGGCACTTCCTTCCACATTAAACCTTGATGTGTGGAACAATAGAGACCTCGACGGGAGAGCACTGTCTTGTCTATTCTTTTCTGCCTTTTTCTTGGCATGTTTATTATCACAGCTGTTTTTCTCCTCGCACATGCATTTTCCACCATGAATGTATGGCCATAAGGTCTTGCATTGTTTAGGTTTAGTTGCACACATGCCACAAAAAAGGCCACAGTTGCTCCTCCCGTTGCAAGGCTGAGCACAAAGCTTCCTGAGAGGAAGAAGAAATCGATTGATGTCATTTTTGTGGACGTTTTACTACGCAAAGCAGAGAAAGTAAATATTTTGGCTTGGTGTGACGTCCAGGACACAGTCACTCTGAAATGAAAGCATGACTAGGCCTTTGAAAGTCACAGACAGGAATTGGGGAGAACTTATTTAATGGTTTGAGTCTGCTGATACGTGGAGCTGAGCATGTTCTAGTTTTACTGGGGGGTTTAAACTGATTGCTTCAGTTTATTCTCGGTTGGGAAATATGGCTCAAAAGATTATCACCTTGGTTCTTCAATTCATTAATTCTGTAGATTGAGTAGAATTGCTTCTCTTGAAGATGCTGATCATGAAAACACTCTGGGATTTAGAGTTGTGCAACATTCCAAATTGAAAATAGAATTCCTTTTAAATTCCAATTAGTTCTTGAATCAAACATTTGAATTTGGGTAGCAAACAGGGTGTACAAATGTAATTTGAATTTAAGGAAGTAGAATTAAAATGGGATGAAATTCAAAGAAACTCATGTGTAAGATCAGTTTTTATTATTATATAAAAGTTTGTTTAATGTGAATTTCACATTATAAACTTCCAATTGCGAGATATAAACTCGCAATTCTAACATTTTTTTTTTCTTGCAATTCTGATGTTATAACTCGCAGTTGGGTGTTTATATAAAACATTTCTGACTTTATAAATCACAATTGGGAGTTTACATCAAGCAGTTCTGAGAAAAAAGTCAGAATTGTGAGATAAAAAGTCACAATTATACCTTTTTTAAAAAAAATTTTATTCAGTGGCGGAAACAAGCTTCCATAGAAAACAGTGTGTTGATGAATGGTTTTGATGTCTAACAGTACTAAACCTAGTTTAGAGATGTTTAATCATTGATTTACATATCATAATATGTAAAGGAATAAATCATTCTTAATGGGATATAGATAGATATAGATAGATAGAGCTATTGTGAATTATTCTAAGAAATTGCATCTAACTCTGACGTTAGCATTTGCACTACAGTGATTTTACCTTGAACTGCATGACAAATCAAAAATCTCTTTTTCTGAGCATTTTATGCAATCTTTCTCACAGATGTCAAAGAGATTAACATTGCAGACAATTGTCGTGGTCAGAGGAAAGGATTTGACCCTTAGGAAACAGTGTGCGTGATGTTTTTTGTACGTGTCATGTCTCATGCGCAGCTGCAAATACTCATCCTTATTGTCAGTCATTGTTTTTTGTTCCTTGACCTGATTGAAGGACAAGTACCATGAATCAGATCTCATTATAAATTAGCATGTAGGAAGTATAATAGCGTCAGTGCCTTTTATGGGTGTTTGTTGACATTGAGTACATTGAATAAATAAAAAAGCAATGTACATGCTATCTCAAAGACCCCATATTGAAACCTGTATCCTCCAATGGAGACATCAACAGAGTCTTGAATGGGTGGCTTAAACAAAGAACAAGGAGGTGGAGAGCAGGGACCCAAGTGGGCATGGTAGCAGACATCAAGGAGCCAATAGAAAACTATTTTGAATTCTCTGTAGCCATTGGGGGCCAATAAGAGCTGGCCTGAACTCAGTTAGACACAGTTTGACAAGGCTGACCATATCATAGGCCTATAGAAGTTTCAGCAGTTCATTTTTTTTCACTGGCCAACCACCGTGTTTTTCCTCTGGATTATTCACATAACTAGAGGCTTGCCTTGACCCAGTCCGGTCTCTTAAAATGCTGCTTTCTGTCACAGTGGAATAGAAGAGTACTTCGGACTATTTTATGCAGAGAATTTATAGACTGTTCCAGAAAGGTAGGAGCACTTCTGTGTGGAATGTGTGATTCTAAGCTTGAATGCGCTAAAATGTCTAGCCTGACGGCGTGTCAAGGACCCGTTTTACCTGTAAAGTGATTCATTTCATTCTCACTTCTTTTTAAACCACACAGCACTTCAGCTGAAAGGAACGATATGCTCTGCCAACATGATCAAACTGTCAGATCGTCCAAACTTAAAGTGAACAGCCCAGATGTAATGATGTAATAATGGCTAAATCAAAATATATTTTGTAAGAATTTAATACAAAATTATATTAATGACGAGATATGTTAAGAAAGCTTGTAAGAATTCAGGTAATTCTGCCACATTTGAAACTGTTTGACAATACCTTAAAAATTAATATACGCCGCTCTCGATATACTCGATTCTGATTGGTCGGTCATTCTGCAGTCAAATATTTTTGTATAATTGTCCATTGTAGCATGTAACCAATCACATTTAATGGATTCTTTGTTGTACACTGTAGTACAAACGTTTAGGATCAAAAAGAAATCAATATTTTTGTTCAGCAAGGATGCATTAAATTGACCAAAAGTGACTGTAAAGACATTTATAATTGTTTCTTCAGCGAATCAGCATATTAGAATGATTTCTAAAGGAAGGATCACGTGACACGGAAGACTGGAGTAATGATGCTGAAAATTCAGCTTTGTATCACAGGAATAAATTATATTTTGAATTATATTAAAATAGAAAAATGTTTAAATTGTAATAATACTTCACAATATTACTGTTTTTACTGTATTTTTGATCAAATAAATGCAGCCTTGGTGAGCATAGAAGACTTCTTTCAAAAATATTAATAAATCTTACCAACCCCAAACTAGTAGGTAATGTATTAAAATAATTTCATGTTAATTTTTTTTTTGGTAAGTATCTGTGTAATATGGAGGACATCACACAGCCAGCCAGTCATTATCACAAAATAAACCTCTTCAGGGTGATGCAAGACCCTCTTTGCATCAGGGTCTTGTCTGGGTTTGTTTTGTGATAATGACTGCACATTGTTGTT